>NW_027672225.1:0-250000 GCF_964165515.1 Mesoplodon bidens
GTTTAGCTTGTTGAAGGTGTGCAAGAGGTGGTTCTTTAACACATATACATATGTCTGTTCTTCCTGGGATCCTTTTCCCATGTACGTTATGACAGAATGTTGAGTAGTCTTCTCTTGGTACTCCGTAGGTCTTTGGTGATTATATATGTCTACTGTGTTTGTATATGTCTGTTAACCCCAATATCGTAATGAATTCAATCCTCACAGCTTTCCATGGTGAACCATAAGTTTGTTTAATGAATCTGTGATTGCCCTTCTCCGTGGAAATATCTGCCCTGGTATCAATTTATAGGTAACACCTATAAGTGATATGATATGATATGTGTCTTTCACTTTCTGACTTACTCCAAGTCACGTGATTACCTCTAGACTCATCTACGGTGCTGCAAATGGCATTGTGTGCTTCTTTTCCTTGGCGAATATTCTGTCTTAGCGAGGTCCATTTTCTGCAATGTGATTCCCTGAGGGCTGAGGATTAGCTGACCTGGGCAGCCTGACCCTGCCGGCAAGCCCTCCCCAGGGGTGTCTGGGTTGAGGTCAATATAAACAGCACTCCAGGCAGCAATAGCCCCTGCAGCTGTGCCTGACTCCATATTCTCTGCCCCGTCAGCAGTCTCGTGGCTGTGCTGGTGGGAGGGTGTGAGGTTCCACGGCTTTGTGGGTGGCCCGGTGTGAGTGGGGCTCTGCTGGACTTTCTGCAGGAGTTGCCAGGCTGCCACCTGTAAAGAAGAGGATGTGTCACCCATAACTTCCACTGGAGTATCTCTCCGGGCTGAGGTGAGTAAGGAAAAAAAGGAGTGGGGGCCGGGACAGGAGGGGTATCTCAGGCAGGGCAATGGAAAGCTTCCAGAAGAGCGCCCGTGGCCAGGACCATCCTGGCTGACCTGCAGGCACCACGTTGGCCTGCGTGCTTTCGCTGGTGTGGCTCCACGGCCCTTCCTCTAGGCTTTCAAGCCCTTGTACATATTCAGGTGTTTCACCTGGGAAGGGTGGGAACAGTTCAGCAGCAGCTGGCCTGGGGCTCAGCTCACTTTTACTCACAGAGGCCTCGGCACGTTCCCCCAGCTTTGCAATAAGGACGCTCTTTGCATGGGCGGGTGGGGCTGCTGGCTGTATGGGAGATGATTCCCTACCTCTGACCAATTTCAGAATTGTTTACCACTGGAGCAAGTGCCTTGGTAGTGTTTTCCTCTGTATAACTGTTAGGTTCAGTTTTTTTTTTTTCTTTTTTGGTTTAAGTTAGATTTTATTCCTCTTTTATGTATTTATGGATATAAGCATGGAAATAATTCATTCTTATAAATACATCAGTGTGAATGGAAGAACAATTTTTCTGTTTTATTTTTACATTTTATTTTGAAAAATTTTGAAATTTAATTTTATTTATTTTTTTATACACTAGGTTATTATTAGTTATCTATTTTATGCATAGACATGTATACAGGTCAATCCCAATATCCCAACTCATCCCACCACCACCACCACCCCATGGCTTCCCCCACTTTGTGTCGATACGTTTGTTCTCTACCTCTGTGTCTCTATTTCTGCCCTGCAAACCAGTTCATCTGTAGCATTTTTCTAGGTTCCACATATAGGCATTAATATACAATATTTGTTTTTCACTTTCTGACTTACTTCACTCTGTATGACAGTCTCTAGATCCATCAACTTCTCTACAAATGACTCAGTTTCATTCCTTTTTATGGCTGAGTAATATTCCATTTTATATATGTACCACATCTTTATCCATTCGTCTGTCTGTGGGCATATAGGTTGCTTCCATTACCTGGCTATTGTAAATAGTGCTGCAATGAACATTGTGGTGAATGTGTCTCTGTGATTTATGGTTTTCTATGGGTATAGGCCCAGAAGTGGGATTGCTGGATCCTATGGTAATTCTCTTTTTAGTTTTTTAAAGGAACCTCCATACTGTTCTCCATAGTTACTGTATCAATTGACATTCCCACCAATAGCGGAAGAGGGTTCCTTTTGTGCACACCCTCCCCAGAATTTGTTGTTTGTAGATTATCTGACGATGCCGATTCTAACAGGTGTGAGGTCTTACCTCATTGTAGTTTTGATTTGCATTTCTCTAATAATTAGTGATGTTGAGCAGCTTTTCATGTGCGTCTTGGCCATCTCTGTGTCTTCTTTGAAGAAACGTCTATTTAGATCTTCTGCCCATTTTTGTATCGGTTTGTTTGTTGTATTAATATTAAGCTGCATGAGCTGTATATATATATTGGAGATTAAACCTTTGTCCATTGATTCGCTTGTGAAAGTTTTCGCCCCTTCTGAGGGTTACCTTTTTCCATTCCCGTTTTTTTAACAAAGAAAGAAAGAAAGCAAAAGAATCAGAACACTAATGTGCGTGAAATATGCCTCTTGAAACTGTCGTTTTGAAATATGGACGTCTTTTGAATTTTTTGGTCGATATATGACCCCAGGATTTGTTTTCAGGGCAGGTGTCATTTACAGGCCTGTAATGATTTGGAATATCCACTGACCATTAGCGCTGGGATTAAAGCTGCTGTTGTGTGAAACGGCCACAAGGTGGCAGCAGTTCTCCCTTACCAAATCTGGTTATTAGGGCAGCAGAGCCTCAATGGAAGTCGCGTTCTAGATTGGAATGTAGAACGGAATGTAACAGGAGAAAGCCCCTCAAGTTTTTCTCACTAATTCTTGTTCGTGTTTTTAATTTAATTTTTTATTTTTTATTACAGCAAGTTTGAGTACAATGTTTAGCTTGTTGTAGGTGTGCAAGAGGTGGTTCTTTTACACATATACATATGTCTGTTCTTCCTGGGATCCTTTTCCCATGTTCGTTATGACAGAATGTTGAGTAGTCTTCTCTTGGTACTCCGTAGGTCTTTGGTGATTATATACGTCTACTGTGTTTGTATATGTCTGTTAACCCCAATATCATAATGAATTCAATCCTCACACCTTTCCTTTGGTGAACCATAAGTTTGTTTAATGAATCTGTGATTGCCCTTCTCCGTGGAAATATCTGCCCTGGTATCAATTTATAGGTAACACCTATAAGTGATATGATATGATATGTGTCTTTCACTTTCTGACTTACTCCAAGTCACGTGATTACCTCTAGACTCATCTACGGTGCTGCAAATGGCATTGTGTGCTTTTTTCCTTGGCTAATATTCTGTCTTAGCGAGGTCCATTTTCTGCAATGTGATTCCCTGAGGGCTGAGGATTAGCTGACTTGGGCAGCCTGACCCTGCCGGCAAGCCCTCCCCAGGTGTGCCTGGGTTGAGGTCAATATAAACAGCACTCCAGGCAGCAATAGCCCCTGCAGCTGTGCCTGACTCCATATTCTCTGCCCCGTCAGCAGTCTCGGGGCTGTGCTGGTGGGAGGGTGTGAGGGTCCACGGCTTTGTGGGTGGCCCGGTGTGAGTGGGGCTCTGCTGGTCTTTCTGCAGGAGTTGCCAGGCTGCCACCTGTAAAGAAGACGATGTGTCACCCATAACTTCCATTGGAGTATCTCTCCGGGCTGAGGTGAGTAAGGAAAAAAACTAGTGGGGGCCGGGACAGGAGGGTTATCTCAGGCAGGGCAATGGAAAGCTTCCAGAACAGCGCCCGTGGCCAGGACCATCCTGGCTGACCTGCAGGCACCAAGTTGGCCTGCGTGCTGTCGCTGGTGTGGCTCCACGGCCCTTCCTCTAGGCTTTCAAGCCCTTGTACATATTCAGGTGTTTCACCTGGGAAGGGTGGGAACAGTTCAGCAGCAGCTGGCCTGGGGCTCAGCTCACGTTTACTCACAGAGGCCTCGGCACGGTCCCCCAGCTTTGCAATAAGGACGCTCCTTGCGTGGGCGGGTGGGGCTGCTGGCTGTATGGGAGATGATTCCCCACCTCTGACCAATTTCAGAATTGTTTACCACTGGAGCAAGTGCCTTGGTAGTGTTTTCCTCTGTATAACTGTTAGGTTTAGTTGTTTTTTTTTTCTTTTTTGGTTCAAGTTAGATTTTATTCCTCTTTTATGTATTTATGGATATAAGCATGGAATAATTCATTCTTATAAATACATCAGTGTGAATGGAAGAACATTTTTTCTGTTTTATTTTTACATTTTATTTTTAAAATTTTTGAAATTTAATTTTATTTATTTTTTTATACAGTAGATTATTATTAGTTATCTATTTTATGCATAGACATGTATACAGGTCAATCCCAATCTCCCAACTCATCCCACCACCACCACCCCATGGCTTCCCCCACTTTGTGCCCATACGTTTGTTCTCTACCTCTGTGTCTCTATTTCTGCCCTGCAAACCAGTTCATCTGTAGCATTTTTCTAGGTTCCACATATAGGCATTAAATACAATATTTGTTTTTCTCTTTCTGACTTACTTCACTCTGTATGACAGTCTCTAGATCCATCAACTTCTCTACAAATGACTCAGTTTCATTCCTTTTTATGGCTGAGTAATATTCCATTTTATATATGTACCACATCTTTATCCATTCGTCTGTCTGTGGGCATTTAGGTTGCTTCCATTACCTGGCTATTGTAAATAGTGCTGCAATGAACATTGTGGTGAATGTGTCTCTGTGATTTATGGTTTTCTCTGGGTATATGCCCAGAAGTGGGATTGCTGGATCCTATGATAATTCTCTTTTTAGTTTTTTAAAGGAACCTCCATACTGTTCTCCATAGTGACTCTATCAATTTACATTCCCACCAATAGCAGAAGAGGGTTCCTTTTGTCCACACCCTCCCCAGAATTTGTTGTTTGTAGATTATCTGATGATGCCGATTCTAACAGGTGTGAGGTCTTACCTCATTGTAGTTTTGATTTGCATTTCTCTAATAATTAGTGATGTTGAGCAGCTTTTCATGTGCGTCTTGGCCATCTCTGTGTCTTCTTTGAAGAAACGTCTATTTAGATCTTCTGCCCATTTTTGTATTGGGTTGTTTGTTGTATTAATATTAAGCTGCATGAGCTGTATATATATATTGGAGATTAAACCTTTGTCCATTGATTCGTTTGTGAACGTTTTCGCCCCTTCTGAGGGTTACCTTTTTCCATTCCCGTTTTTTTAACAAAGAAAGAAAGAAAGCAAAAGAATCAGAACACTAATGTGCGTGAAATATGCCTCTTGAAACTGTCGTTTTGAAATATGGACGTCTTTTGAATTTTTTGGTCGATATATGACCCCAGGATTTGTTTTCAGGGCAGGTGTCATTTACAGTCCTGTAATGATTTGGAATATCCACTGACCATTAGCGCTGGGATTAAAGCTGCTGTTGTGTGAAACGGCCACAAGGTGGCAGCAGTTCTCCCTTACCAAATCTGCTTACTAGGGCAGCAGAGCCTCAATGGAAGTCGCGTTCTAGATTGGAATGTAGAACGGAATGTGCCAGGAGAAAGCCCCTCAAGTTTGTCTCACTACTTCTTGTTCGTGTTTTTAATTTAATTTTTTATTTTTTATTACAGCAAGTTTGAGTACAACGTTTAGCTTGTTGTAGGTGTGCAAGAGGTGGTTCTTTTACACATATACATATGTCTGTTCTTCCTGGGATCCTTTTCCCATGTACGTTATGACAGAATGTTGAGTAGTCTTCTCTTGGTACTCCGTAGGTCTTTGGTGATTATATATGTCTACTGTGTTTGTATATGTCTGTTAACCCCAATATCATAATGAATTCAATCCACTCACCTTTCTTTGGTGAACCATAAGTTTGTTTAATGAATCTGTGATTGCCCTTCTCCGTGGAAATATCTGCCCTGGTATCAATTTATAGGTAACACCTATAAGTGATATGATATGATATGTGTCTTTCACTTTCTGACTTACTCCAAGTCACGTGATTACCTCTAGACTCATCCACGGTGCTGCAAATGGCTTTGTGTGCTTCTTTTCCTTGGCGAATATTCTGTCTTAGCGAGGTCCATTTTCTGCAATGTGATTCCCTGAGGGCTGAGGATTAGCTGACCTGGGCAGCCTGACCCTGCCGGCAAGCCCTCCCCAGGTGTGCCTGGGTTGAGGTCAATATAAACAGCACTCCAGGCAGCAATAGCCCCTGCAGCTGTGCCTGACTCCATATTCTCTGCCCCGTCAGCAGTCTCGTGGCTGTGCTGGTGGGAGGGTGTGAGGGTCCACGGCTTTGTGGGTGGCCCGGTGTGAGTGGGGCTCTGCTGGACTTTCTGCAGGAGTTACCAGGCTGCCACCTGTAAAGAAGAGGATGTGTCACCCATAACTTCCACTGGAATATCTCTCCGGGCTGAGGTGAGGAAGGAAAAAAAGGAGTGGGGGCCGGGACAGGAGGGGTATCTCAGGCAGGGCAATGGAAAGCTTCCAGAAGAGCGCCCGTGGCCAGGACCATCCTGGCTGACCTGCAGGCACCAAGTTGGCCTGCGTGCTTTCGCTGGTGTGGCTCCACGGCCCTTCCTCTAGGCTTTCAAGCCCTTGTACATATTCAGGTGTTTCACCTGGGAAGGGTGGGAACAGTTCAGCAGCAGCTGGCCTGGGGCTCAGCTCACGTTTACTCACAGAGGTCTCGGCACGGTCCCCCAGCTTTGCAATAAGGACGCTCCTTGCGTGGGCGGGCTGGGCTGCAGGCTGTATGGGAGATGATTCCCCACCTCTGACCAATTTCAGAATTGTTTACCACTGGAGCAAGTGCCTTGGTAGTGTTTTCCTCTGTATAACTGTTAGGTTCAGTTTTTTTTTTTTCTTTTTTGGTTCAAGTTAGATTTTATTCCTCTTTTATGTATTTATGGATATAAGCATGGAAATAATTCATTCTTATAAATAAATCAGTGTGAATGGAACAAAATTTTTTCTGTTTTATTTTTACATTTTATTTTTAAAATTTTTGAAATTTAATTTTATTTATTTATTTTTATACAGTAGGTTATTATTAGTTATCTATTTTATGCATAGACATGTTTACAGGTCAATCCCAATCTCCCAACTCATCCCACCACCACCACCACATGGCTTCCCCCACTTTGTGCCCATACGTTTGTTCTCTACCTCTGTGTCTCTATTTCGGCCCTGCAAACCAGTTCATCTGTAGCATTTTTCTAGGTTCCTCATATAGGCATTAAATACAATATTTGTTTTTCTCTTTCTGACTTACTTCACTCTGTATGACAGTCTCTAGATCCATCAACTTATCTACAAATGACCCAGTTTCATTCCTTTTTATGGCTGAGTAATATTCCATTTTATATATGTACCACATCTTTATCCATTCGTCTGTCTGTGGGCATTTAGGTTGCTTCCATTACCTGGCTATTGTAAATAGTGCTGCAATGAACATTGTGGTGAATGTGTCTTTGTGATTTATGGTTTTCTCTGGGTATATGCCCAGAAGTGGGATTGCTGGATCCTATGGTAATACTGTTTTTAGTTTTTTAAAGGAACCTCCATACTGTTCTCCATAGTGACTCTATCAATTTACATTCCCACCAATAGCGGAAGAGGGTTCCTATTGTCCACACCCTCCCCAGAATTTGTTGTTTGTAGATTATCTGATGATGCCGATTCTAACAGGTGTGAGGTCTTACCTCATTGTAGTTTTGATTTGCATTTCTCTAATAATTAGTGATGTTGAGCAGCTTTTCATGTGCGTCTTGGCCATCTCTGTGTCTTCTTTGAAGAAACGTCTATTTAGATCTTCTGCCCATTTTTGTATTGGGTTGTTTGTTGTATTAATATTAAGCTGCATGAGCTGTTTATATATATTGGAGATTAAACCTTTGTCCACTGATTCGTTTGTGAAAGTTTTCGCCCATTCTGAGGGTTGCCTTTTTCCATTCCCGTTTTTTTAACAAAGAAAGAAGGAAATCAAAAGAAGCAGAACACTAATGTGCGTGAAATATGCCTCTTGAAACTGTCGTTTTGAAATATGGACGTCTTTTGAATTTTTTGGTCGATATATGACCCCAGGATTTGTTTTCAGGGCAGGTGTCATTTACAGGCCTGTAATGATTTGGAATATCCACTGAGCATTAGCGCTGGGATTACAGCTGCTGTTGTGTGAAACGGCCACAAGGTGGCAGCAGTTCTCCCTTACCAAATCTGGTTACTAGGGCAGCAGAGCCTCAATGGAAGTCGCGTTCTAGATTGGAATGTAGAACGGAATGTACCAGGAGAAAGCCCCTCAAGTTTTTCTCACTAATTCTTGTTCGTGTTTTTAATTTAATTTTTTATTTTTTATTACAGCAAGTTTGAGTACAACGTTTAGCTTGTTGTAGGTGTGCAAGAGGTGGTTCTTTTACACATATACATATGTCTGTTCTTCCTGGGATCCTTTTCCCATGTTCGTTATGACAGAATGTTGAGTAGTCTTCTCTTGTTACTCCGTAGGTCTTTGGTGATTATATACGTCTACTGTGTTTGTATATGTCTGTTAACCCCAATATCATAATGAATTCAATCCTCACACCTTTCCTTTGGTGAACCATAAGTTTGTTTAATGAATCTTTGATTGCCCTTCTCCGTGGAAATATCTGCCCTGGTATCAATTTATAGGTAACACCTATAAGTGATATGATAGGATATGTGTCTTTCACTTTCTGACTTACTCCAAGTCACGTGATTACCTCTAGACTCATCTACGGTGCTGCAAATGGCATTGTGTGCTTTTTGTCCTTGGCGAATATTCTGTCTTAGCGAGGTCCATTTTCTGCAATGTGATTCCCTGAGGGCTGAGGATTAGCTGACCTGGGCAGCCTGACCCTGCCGGCAAGCCCTCCCCAGGTGTGCCTGGGTTGAGGTCAATATAAACAGCACTCCAGGCAGCAATAGCCCCTGCAGCTGTGCCTGACTCAATATTCTCTGCCCCGTCAGGAGTCTCGGGGCTGTGCTGGTGGGAGGGTGTGAGGGTCCACGGCTTTGTGGGTGGCCCGGTGTGAGTGGGGCTCTGCTGGACTTTCTGCAGGAGTTGCCAGGCTGCCACCTGTAAAGAAGAGGATGTGTCACCCATAACTTCCACTGGAATATCTCTCCGGGCTGAGGTGAGGAAGGAAAAAAAGGAGTGGGGGCCGGGACAGGAGGGGTATCTCAGGCAGGGCAATGGAAAGCTTCCAGAAGAGCGCCCGTGGCCAGGACCATCCTGGCGGACCTGCAGGCACCAAGGTGGCCTGCGTGCTGTCGCTGGTGTGGCTCCACGGCCCTTCCTCTAGGCTTTCAAGCCCTTGTACATATTCAGGTGTTTCACCTGGGAAGGGTGGGAACAGTTCAGCAGCAGCTGGCCTGGGGCTCAGCTCACGTTTACTCACAGAGGTCTCGGCACGGTCACCCAGCTTTGCAATAAGGACGCTCCTTGCGTGGGCGGGCGGGGCTGCTGGCTGTATGGGAGATGATTCCCCACCTCTGACCAATTTCAGAATTGTTTACCACTGGAGCAAGTGCCTTGGTAGTGTTTTCCTCTGTATAACTGTTAGGTTCAGTATTTTTTTTTCTTTTTTGGTTCAAGTTAGATTTTATTCCTCTTTTATGTATTTATGGATATAAGCATGGAAATAATTCATTCTTATAAATACATCAGTGTGAATGGAACAAAATTTTTTCTGTTTTATTTTTACATTTTATTTTTAAAATTTTTGAAATTTAATTTTATTTATTTATTTTTATACAGTAGGTTATTATTAGTTATCTATTTTATGCATAGACATGTTTACAGGTCAATCCCAATCTCCCAACTCATCCCACCACCACCACCACATGGCTTCCCCCACTTTGTGCCCATACGTTTGTTCTCTACCTCTGTGTCTCTATTTCGGCCCTGCAAACCAGTTCATCTGTAGCATTTTTCTAGGTTCCTCATATAGGCATTAAATACAATATTTGTTTTTCTCTTTCTGACTTACTTCACTCTGTATGACAGTCTCTAGATCCATCAACTTATCTACAAATGACCCAGTTTCATTCCTTTTTATGGCTGAGTAATATTCCATTTTATATATGTACCACATCTTTATCCATTCGTCTGTCTGTGGGCATTTAGGTTGCTTCCATTACCTGGCTATTGTAAATAGTGCTGAAATGAACATTGTGGTGAATGTGTCTCTGTGATTTATGGTTTTCTCTGGGTATATGCCCAGAAGTGGGATTGCTGGATCCTATGGTAATTCTGTTTTTAGTTTTTTAAAGGAACCTCCATACTGTTCTCCATAGTGACTCTATCAATTTACATTCCCACCAATAGCGGAAGAGGGTTCCTATTGTCCACACCCTCCCCAGAATTTGTTGTTTGTAGATTATCTGATGATGCCGATTCTAACAGGTGTGAGGTCTTACCTCATTGTAGTTTTGATTTGCATTTCTCTAATAATTAGTGATGTTGAGCAGCTTTTCATGTGCGTCTTGGCCATCTCTGTGTCTTCTTTGAAGAAACGTCTATTTAGATCTTCTGCCCATTTTTGTATTGGGTTGTTTGTTGTATTAATATTAAGCTGCATGAGCTGTATATATATATTGGAGATTAAACCTTTGTCCACTGATTCGTTTGTGAACGTTTTCGCCCCTTCTGAGGGTTACCTTTTTCCATTCCCGTTTTTTTAACACAGAAAGAAAGAAAGCAAAAGAATCAGAACACTAATGTGCGTGAAATATGCCTCTTGAAACTGTCGTTTTGAAATATGGACGTCTTTTGAATTTTTTGGTCGATATATGACCCCAGAATTTGTTTTCAGGGCAGGTGTCATTTACAGGCCTGTAATGATTTTGAATATCCACTGACCATTAGCGCTGGGATTAAAGCTGCTGTTGTGTGAAACGGCCACAAGGTGGCAGCAGTTCTCCCTTACCCAATCTGGTTATTAGGGCAGCAGAACCTCAATGGAAGTCGCGTTCTAGATTGGAATGTAGAAAGGAATGTGCCAGGAGAAAGCCCCTCAAGTTTGTCTCACTACGTCTTGTTCGTGTTTTTAATTTAATTTTTCATTTTTTATTACAGCAAGTTTGAGTACAACGTTTAGCTTGTTGTAGGTGTGCAAGAGGTGGTTCTTTTACACATAAACATATGTCTGTACTTCCTGGGATCCTTTTCCCATGTTCGTTATGACAGAATGTTGAGTAGTCTTCTCTTGGTACTCCGTAGGTCTTTGGTGATTATATATGTCTACTGTGTTTGTATATGTCTGTTAACCCCAATATCGTAATGAATTCAATCCTCACACCTTTCCTTTGGTGAACCATAAGTTTGTTTAATGAATCTGTGATTGCCCTTCTCCGTGGAAATATCTGCCCTGGTATCAATTTATAGGTAACACCTATAAGTGATATGATATGATATGTGTCTTTCACTTTCTGACTTACTCCAAGTCACGTGATTACCTCTAGACTCATCTACGGTGCTGCAAATGGCATTGTGTGCTTTTTTTCCTTGGCGAATATTCTGTCTTAGCGAGGTCCATTTTCTGCAATGTGATTCCCTGAGGGCTGAGGATTAGCTGACCTGGGCAGCCTGACCCTGCCGGCAAGCCCTCCCCAGGTGTGCCTGGGTTGAGGTCAATATAAACAGCACTCCAGGCAGCAATAGCCCCTGGAGCTGTGCCTGACTCCATATTCTCTGCCCCGTCAGCAGTCTCAGGGCTGTGCTGGTGGGAGGGAGTGAGGGTCCACGGCTTTGTGGGTGGCCCGGTGTGAGTGGGGCTCTGCTGGACTTTCTGCAGGAGTTGCCAAGCTGCCACCTGTAAAGAAGAGGATGTGTCACCCATAACTTCCACTGGAATATCTCTCCGGGCTGAGGTGAGGAAGGAAAAAAAGGAGTGGGGGCCGGGACAGGAGGCGTATCTCAGGCAGGGCAATGGAAAGCTTCCAGAAGAGCGCCCGTGGCCAGGACCATCCTGGCTGACCTGCAGGCACCAAGGTGGCCTGAGTGCTGTCGCTGGTGTGGCTCCACGGCCCTTCCTCTAGGCTTTCAAGCCCTTGTACATATTCAGGTGTTTCACGTGGGAAGGGTGGGAGCAGTTCAGCAGCAGCTGGCCTGTGGCTCAGCTCACGTTTACTCACAGAGGCCTCGGCACGGTCCCCCAGCTTTGCAATAAGGACGCTCCTTGCGTGGGCGGGCGGGGCTGCTGGCTCTATGGGAGATGATTCCCCACCTCTGACCAATTTCAGAATTGTTTACCACTGGAGCAAGTGCCTTGGTAGTGTTTTCCTCTGTATAACTGTTAGGATCAGTTTTTTTTTTCTTTTTTGGTTCAAGTTAGATTTTATTCCTCTTTTATGTATTTATGGATATAAGCATGGAAATAATTCATTCTTATAAATACATCAGTGTGAATGGAAGAACATTTTTTCTGTTTTATTTTTACATTTTATTTTTAAAATTTTTGAAATTTAATTTTATTTATTTTTTTATACAGTAGGTTATTATTAGTTATCTATTTTATGCATAGACATGTATACAGGTCAATCCCAATCTCCCAACTCATCCCACCACCACCACCCCATGGCGTCCCCCCTTTGTGTCCATACGTTTGTTCTCTACCTCTGTGTCTCTATTTCTGCCCTGCAAACCAGTTCATCTGTAGCATTTTTCTTGGTTCCACATATAGGCATTAATATACAATATTTGTTTTTCTCTTTCTGACTTACTTCACTCTGTATGACAGTCTCTAGATCCATCAACTTCTCTACAAATGCCTCAGTTTCATTCCTTTTTATGGCTGAGTAATATTCCATTTTATATATGTACCACATCTTTATCCATTCGTCTGTCTGTGGGCATTTAGGTTGCTTCCATTACCTGGCTATTGTAAATAGTGCTGCAGTGAACATTGTGGTGAATGTGCATTTGTGATTTATGGTTTTCTCTGGGTATATGCCCAGAAGTGGGATTGCTGGATCCTATGGTAATTCTCTTTTTAGTTTTTTAAAGGAACCTCCATACTGTTCTCCATAGTGACTGTATCAATTTACCTTCCCACCAATAGCGGAAGAGGCTTCCTTTTGTCCACACCCTCCACAGAATTTGTTGTTTGTAGATTATCTGATGATGCCGATTCTAACAGGTGTGAGGTCTTACCTCATTGTAGTTTTGATTTGCATTTCTCTAATAATTAGTGATGTTGAGCAGCTTTTCATGTGCGTCTTGGCCATCTCTGTGTCTTCTTTGAAGAAACGTCTATTTAGATCTTCTGCCCATTTTTGTATTGGGTTGTTTGTTGTATTAATATTAAGCTGCATGAGCTGTATATATATATTGGAGATTAGACCTTTGTCCATTGATTCGTTTGTGAACGTTTTCGCCCCTTCTGAGGGTTACCTTTTTCCATTCCCGTTTTTTTAACAAAGAAAGAAAGAAATCAAAACAAGCAGAACACTAATGTGCGTGAAATATGCCTCTTGAAACTGTCGTTTTGAAATATGGACGTCTTTTTAATTTTTTGGTCGATATATGACCCCAGGATTTGTTTTCAGGGCAGGTGTCATTTACAGGCCTGTAATGATTTGGAATATCCACTGAGCATTAGCGCTGGGATTAAAGCTGCTGTTGTGTGAAACGCCCACAAGGTGGCAGCAGTTCTCCCTTACCAAATCTGGTTACTAGGGCAGCAGAGCCTCAATGGAAGTCGCGTTCTTGTATGGAATGTAGAACGGAATGTACCAGGAGAAAGCCCCTCAAGATTTTCTCACTAATTCTTGTTCGTGTTTTTAATTTAATTTTTTATTTTTTATTACAGCAAGTTTGAGTACAACGTTTAGCTTGTTGTAGGTGTGCAAGAGGTGGTTCTTTTACACATATACATATGTCTGTTCTTCCTGGGATCCTTTTCCCATGTTCGTTATGACAGAATGTTGAGTAGTCTTCTCTTGTTACTCCGTAGGTCTTTGGTGATTATATACGTCTACTGTGTTTGTATATGTCTGTTAACCCCAATATCATAATGAATTCAATCCTCACACCTTTCCTTTGGTGAACCATAAGTTTGTTTAATGAATCTTTGATTGCCCTTCTCCGTGGAAATATCTGCCCTGGTATCAATTTATAGGTAACACCTATAAGTGATATGATATGATATGTGTCTTTCACTTTCTGACTTACTCCAAGTCACGTGATTACCTCTAGACTCATCTACGGTGCTGCAAATGGCATTGTGTGCTTTTTGTCCTTGGCGAATATTCTGTCTTAGCGAGGTCCATTTTCTGCAATGTGATTCCCTGAGGGCTGAGGATTAGCTGACCTGGGCAGCCTGACCCTGCCGGCAAGCCCTCCCCAGGTGTGCCTGGGTTGAGGTCAATATAAACAGCACTCCAGGCAGCAATAGCCCCTGCAGCTGTGCCTGACTCAATATTCTCTGCCCCGTCAGCAGTCTCGGGGCTGTGCTGGTGGGAGGGTGTGAGGGTCCACGGCTTTGTGGGTGGCCCGGTGTGAGTGGGGCTCTGCTGGACTTTCTGCAGGAGTTGCCAGGCTGCCACCTGTAAAGAAGAGGATGTGTCACCCATAACTTCCACTGGAGTATCTCTCCTGGCTGAGGTGAGTAAGGATAAAAAGGAGTGGGGGCCGGGACAGGAGGGGTATCTCAGGCAGGGCAATGGAAAGCCTCCAGGAGAGCGCCCGTGGCCAGGACCATCCTGGCTGACCTGCAGGCACCAAGTTGGCCTGCGTGCTTTCGCTGGTGTGGCTCCACGGCCCTTCCTCTAGGCTTTCAAGCCCTTGTACATATTCAGGTGTTTCACCTGGGAAGGGTGGGAAGAGTTCAGCAGCAGCTGGCCTGGGGCTCAGCTCACGTTTACTCACAGAGGCCTCGGCACGGTCCCCCAGCTTTGCAATAAGGACGCTCCTTGCGTGGGCGGGTGGGGCTGCTGGCTGTATGGGAGATGATTCCCCACCTCTGACCAATTTCAGAATTGTTTACCACTGGAGCAAGTGCCTTGGTAGTGTTTTCCTCTGTATAACTGTTAGGTTCAGTTTTTTTTTTCTTTTTTGGTTCAAGTTAGATTTTATTCCTCTTTTATGTATTTATAGATATAAGCATGGAAATAATTCATTCTTATAAATACATCAGTGTGAATGGAAGAACTTTTTTTCTGTTTCATTTTTACATTTTATTTTTAAAAATTTTGAAATTTATTTTTTTTTATTTTTTTATACACTAGGTTATTATTAGTTATCTATTTTATGCATAGACATGTATACAGGTCAATCCCAATCTCCCAACTCATCCCACCACCACCACCCCATGGCTTCCCCCACTTTGTGCCCATACGTTTGTTCTCTACCTCTGTGTCTCTATTTCTGCCCTGCAAACCAGTTCATCTGTAGCATTTTTCTAGGTTCCACATATAGGCATTAAATACAATATTTGTTTTTCTCTTTCTGACATACTTCACTCTGTATGACAGTCTCTAGATCCATCAACTTCTCTACAAATGACCCAGTTTCATTCCTTTTTATGGCTGAGTAATATTCCATTTTATATATGTACCACATCTTTATCCATTCGTCTGTCTGTGGGCATTTAGGTTGCTTCCATTACCTGGCTATTGTAAATAGTGCTGCAATGAACATTGTGGTGAATGTGTCTCTGTGATTTATGGTTTTCTCTGGGTATATGCCCAGAAGTGGGATTGCTGGATCCTATGGTAATTCTCTTTTTAGTTTTTTAAAGGAACCTCCATACTGTTCTCCATAGTGACTCTATCAATTTACTTTCCCACCAATAGCAGAACAGGGTTCCTTTTGTCCACACCCTCCCCAGAATTTGTTGTTTGTAGATTATCTGATGATGCCGATTCTAACAGGTGTGAGGTCTTACCTCATTGTAGTTTTGATTTGCATTTCTCTAATAATTAGTGATGTTGAGCAGCTTTTCATGTGCGTCTTGGCCATCTCTGTGTCTTCTTTGAAGAAACGTCTATTTAGATCTTCTGCCCATTTTTGTATTGGGTTGTTTGTTGTATTAATATTAAGCTGCATGAGCTGTATATATATATTGGAGATTAAACCTTTGTCCATTGATTCGTTTGTGAACGTTTTCGCCCCTTCTGAGGGTTACCTTTTTCCATTCCCGTTTTTTTAACACAGAAAGAAAGAAAGCAAAAGAATCAGAACACTAATGTGCATGAAATATGCCTCTTGAAACTGTCGTTTTTAAATATGGACGTCTTTTGAATTTTTTGGTCGATATATGACCCCAGGATTTGTTTTCAGGGCAGGTGTCATTTACAGTCCTGTAATGATTTGGAATATCCACTGAGCATTAGCGCTGGGATTAAAGCTGCTGTTGTGTGAAACGGCCACAAGGTGGCAGCAGTTCTCCCTTACCAAATCTGGTTACTAGGGCAGCAGAGCCTCAATGGAAGTCGCGTTCTAGATTGGAATGTAGAACGGAATGTGCCAGGAGAAAGCCCCTCAAGTTTGTCTCACTACTTCTTGTTCGTGTTTTTAATTTTATTTTTTATTTTTTATTACAGCAAGTTTGAGTACAACGTTTAGCTTGTTGTAGGTGTGCAAGAGGTGGTTCTTTTACACATAAACATATGTCTGTACTTCCTGGGATCCTTTTCCCATGTTCGTTATGACAGAATGTTGAGTAGTCTTCTCTTGGTACTCCGTAGGTCTTTGGTGATTATATATGTCTACTGTGTTTGTATATGTCTGTTAACCCCAATATCGTAATGAATTCAATCCTCACATCTTACCTTTGGTGAACCATAAGTTTGTTTAATGAATCTGTGATTGCCCTTCTCCGTGGAAATATCTGCCCTGGTATCAATTTATAGGTAACACCTATAAGTGATATGATATGATATGTGTCTTTCACTTTCTGACTTACTCCAAGTCACGTGATTACCTCTAGACTCATCTACGGTGCTGCAAATGGCATTGTGTGCTTTTTTTCCTTGGCGAATATTCTGTCTTAGCGAGGTCCATTTTCTGCAATGTGATTCCCTGAGGGCTGAGGATTAGCTGACCTGGGCAGCCTGACCCTGCGGGCAAGCCCTCCCCAGGTGTGCCTGGGTTGAGGTCAATATAAACAGCACTCCAGGCAGCAATAGCCCCTGCAGCTGTGCCTGACTCCATATTCTCTGCCCCGTCAGCAGTCTCGGGGCTGTGCTGGTGGGAGGGTGTGAGGGTCCACGGCTTTGTGGGTGGCCCGGTGTGAGTGGGGCTCTGCTGGACTTTCTGCAGGAGTTGCCAGGCTGCCACCTGTAAAGAAGAGGATGTGTCACCCATAACTTCCACTGGAGTGTCTCTCCGGGCTGAGGTGAGTAAGGATAAAAAGGAGTGGGGGCCGGGACAGGAGGGGTATCTCAGGCAGGGCAATGGAAAGCTTCCAGAAGAGCGCCCGTGGCCAGGACCATCCTGGCTGACCTGCAGGCACCAAGTTGGCCTGCGTGCTTTCGCTGGTGTGGCTCCACGGCCCTTCCTCTAGGCTTTCAAGCCCTTGTACATATTCAGGTGTTTCACCTGGGAAGGGTGGGAACAGTTCAGCAGCAGCTGGCCTGGGGCTCAGCTCACGTTTACTCACAGAGGCCTCGGCACGGTCCCACAGCTTTGCAATAAGGACGCTCCTTGCGTGGGCGGGTGGGGCTGCTGGCTGTATGGGAGATGATTCCCCACCTCTGACCAATTTCAGAATTGTTTACCACTGGAGCAAGTGCCTTGGTAGTGTTTTCCTCTGTATAACTGTTAGGTTCAGTTTTTTTTTTCTTTTTTGGTTCAAGTTAGATTTTATTCCTCTTTTATGTATTTATAGATATAAGCATGGAAATAATTCATTCTTATAAACACATCAGTGTGAATGGAAGAACTTTTTTTCTGTTTCATTTTTACATTTTATTTTTAAAAATTTTGAAATTTAATTTTTTTTATTTTTTTATACACTAGGTTATTATTAGTTATCTATTTTATGCATAGACATGTATACAGGTCAATCCCAATCTCCCAACTCATCCCACCACCACCACCCCATGGCTTCCCCCACTTTGTGCCCATACGTTTGTTCTCTACCTCTGTGTCTCTATTTCTGCCCTGCAAACCAGTTCATCTGTAGCATTTTTCTAGGTTCCACATATAGGCATTAAATACAATATTTGTTTTTCTCTTTCTGACTTACTTCACTCTGTATGACAGTCTCTAGATCCATCAACTTCTCTACAAATGACCCAGTTTCATTCCTTTTTATGGCTGAGTAATATTCCATTTTATATATGTACCACATCTTTATCCATTCATCTGTCTGTGGGCATTTATGTTGCTTCCATTACCTGGCTATTGTAAATAGTGCTGCAATGAACATTGTGGTGAATGTGTCTTTGTGATTTTTGGTTTTCTCTGGGTATATGCCCAGAAGTGGGATTGCTGGATCCTATGGTAATTCTGTTTTTAGTTTTTTAAAGGAACCTCCATACTGTTCTCCATAGTGACTCTATCAATTTACATTCCCACCAATAGCGGAAGAGGTTTCCTATTGTCCACACCCTCCCCAGAATTTGTTGTTTGTAGATTATCTGATGATGCCGATTCTAACAGGTGTGAGGTCTTACCTCATTGTAGTTTTGATTTGCATTTCTCTAATAATTAGTGATGTTGAGCAGCTTTTCATGTGCGTCTTGGCCATCTCTGTGTCTTCTTTGAGGAAACGTCTATTTAGATCTTCTGCCCATTTTTGTATTGGGTTGTTTGTTGTATTAATATTAAGCTGCATGAGCTGTTTATATATATTGGAGATTAAACCTTTGTACATTGATTCGTTTGTGAAAGTTTTCGCCCATTCTGAGGGTTGCCTTTTTCCATTCCCGTTTTTTTAACGAAGAAAGAAAGAAATCAAAAGAAGCAGAACACTAATGTGCGTGAAATATGCCTCTTGAAACTGTCGTTTTGAAATATGGACGTCTTTTGAATTTTTTGGTCGATATATGACCCCAGGATTTGTTTTCAGGGCAGGTGTCATTTACAGGCCTGTAATGATTTGGAATATCCACTGAGCATTAGCGCTGGGATTAAAGCTGCTGTTGTGTGAAACGCCCACAAGGTGGCAGCAGTTCTCCCTTACCAAATCTGGTTACTAGGGCAGCAGAGCCTCAATGGAAGTCGCGTTCTAGTATGGAATGTAGAACGGAATGTACCAGGAGAAAGCCCCTCAAGATTTTCTCACTAATTCTTGTTCGTGTTTTTAATTTAATTTTTTATTTTTTATTACAGCAAGTTTGAGTACAACGTTTAGCTTGTTGTAGGTGTGCAAGAGGTGGTTCTTTTACACATATACATATGTCTGTTCTTCCTGGGATCCTTTTCCCATGTTCGTTATGACAGAATGTTGAGTAGTCTTCTCTTGGTACTCCGTAGGTCTTTGGTGATTATATACGTCTACTGTGTTTGTATATGTCTGTTAACCCCAATATCATAATGAATTCAATCCTCACACCTTTCCTTTGGTGAACCATAAGTTTGTTTAATGAATCTTTGATTGCCCTTCTCCGTGGAAATATCTGCCCTGGTATCAATTTATAGGTAACACCTATAAGTGATATGATATGATATGTGTCTTTCACTTTCTGACTTACTCCAAGTCACGTGATTACCTCTAGACTCATCTACGGTGCTGCAAATGGCATTGTGTGCTTTTTGTCCTTGGCGAATATTCTGTCTTAGCGAGGTCCATTTTCTGCAATGTGATTCCCTGAGGGCTGAGGATTAGCTGACCTGGGCAGCCTGACCCTGCCGGCAAGCCCTCCCCAGGTGTGCCTGGGTTGAGGTCAATATAAACAGCACTCCAGGCAGCAATAGCCCCTGCAGCTGTGCCTGACTCCATATTCTCTGCCCCGTCAGCAGTCTCGGGGCTGTGCTGGTGGGAGGGTGTGAGGGTCCACGGCTTTGTGGGTGGCCCGGTGTGAGTGGGGCTCTGCTGGACTTTCTGCAGGAGTTGCCAGGCTGCCACCTGTAAAGAAGAGGATGTGTCACCCATAACTTCCACTGGAGTATCTCTCCTGGCTGAGGTGAGTAAGGATAAAAAGGAGTGGGGGCCGGGACAGGAGGGGTATCTCAGGCAGGGCAATGGAAAGCCTCCAGGAGAGCGCCCGTGGCCAGGACCATCCTGGCTGACCTGCAGGCACCAAGTTGGCCTGCGTGCTTTCGCTGGTGTGGCTCCACGGCCCTTCCTCTAGGCTTTCAAGCCCTTGTACATATTCAGGTGTTTCACCTGGGAAGGGTGGGAACAGTTCAGCAGCAGCTGGCCTGGGGCTCAGCTCACGTTTACTCACAGAGGCCTCGGCACGGTCCCACAGCTTTGCAATAAGGACGCTCCTTGCGTGGGCGGGTGGGGCTGCTGGCTGTATGGGAGATGATTCCCCACCTCTGACCAATTTCAGAATTGTTTACCACTGGAGCAAGTGCCTTGGTAGTGTTTTCCTCTGTATAACTGTTAGGTTCAGTTTTTTTTTTCTTTTTTGGTTCAAGTTAGATTTTATTCCTCTTTTATGTATTTATAGATATAAGCATGGAAATAATTCATTCTTATAAACACATCAGTGTGAATGGAAGAACTTTTTTTCTGTTTCATTTTTACATTTTATTTTTAAAAATTTTGAAATTTAATTTTTTTTATTTTTTTATACACTAGGTTATTATTAGTTATCTATTTTATGCATAGACATGTATACAGGTCAATCCCAATCTCCCAACTCATCCCACCACCACCACCCCATGGCTTCCCCCACTTTGTGCCCATACGTTTGTTCTCTACCTCTGTGTCTCTATTTCTGCCCTGCAAACCAGTTCATCTGTAGCATTTTTCTAGGTTCCACATATAGGCATTAAATACAATATTTGTTTTTCTCTTTCTGACTTACTTCACTCTGTATGACAGTCTCTAGATCCATCAACTTCTCTACAAATGACCCAGTTTCATTCCTTTTTATGGCTGAGTAATATTCCATTTTATATATGTACCACATCTTTATCCATTCATCTGTCTGTGGGCATTTATGTTGCTTCCATTACCTGGCTATTGTAAATAGTGCTGCAATGAACATTGTGGTGAATGTGTCTTTGTGATTTTTGGTTTTCTCTGGGTATATGCCCAGAAGTGGGATTGCTGGATCCTATGGTAATTCTGTTTTTAGTTTTTTAAAGGAACCTCCATACTGTTCTCCATAGTGACTCTATCAATTTACATTCCCACCAATAGCGGAAGAGGTTTCCTATTGTCCACACCCTCCCCAGAATTTGTTGTTTGTAGATTATCTGATGATGCCGATTCTAACAGGTGTGAGGTCTTACCTCATTGTAGTTTTGATTTGCATTTCTCTAATAATTAGTGATGTTGAGCAGCTTTTCATGTGCGTCTTGGCCATCTCTGTGTCTTCTTTGAGGAAACGTCTATTTAGATCTTCTGCCCATTTTTGTATTGGGTTGTTTGTTGTATTAATATTAAGCTGCATGAGCTGTTTATATATATTGGAGATTAAACCTTTGTACATTGATTCGTTTGTGAATGTTTTCGCCCATTCTGAGGGTTGCCTTTTTCCATTCCCGTTTTTTTAACGAAGAAAGAAAGAAATCAAAAGAAGCAGAACACTAATGTGCGTGAAATATGCCTCTTGAAACTGTCGTTTTGAAATATGGACGTCTTTTGAATTTTTTGGTCGATATATGACCCCAGGATTTGTTTTCAGGGCAGGTGTCATTTACAGGCCTGTAATGATTTGGAATATCCACTGAGCATTAGCGCTGGGATTAAAGCTGCTGTTGTGTGAAACGCCCACAAGGTGGCAGCAGTTCTCCCTTACCAAATCTGGTTACTAGGGCAGCAGAGCCTCAATGGAAGTCGCGTTCTAGTATGGAATGTAGAACGGAATGTACCAGGAGAAAGCCCCTCAAGATTTTCTCACTAATTCTTGTTCGTGTTTTTAATTTAATTTTTTATTTTTTATTACAGCAAGTTTGAGTACAACGTTTAGCTTGTTGTAGGTGTGCAAGAGGTGGTTCTTTTACACATATACATATGTCTGTTCTTCCTGGGATCCTTTTCCCATGTTCGTTATGACAGAATGTTGAGTAGTCTTCTCTTGGTACTCCGTAGGTCTTTGGTGATTATATACGTCTACTGTGTTTGTATATGTCTGTTAACCCCAATATCATAATGAATTCAATCCTCACACCTTTCCTTTGGTGAATCATAAGTTTGTTTAATGAATCTTTGATTGCCCTTCTCCGTGGAAATATCTGCCCTGGTATCAATTTATAGGTAACACCTATAAGTGATATGATATGATATGTGTCTTTCACTTTCTGACTTACTCCAAGTCACGTGATTACCTCTAGACTCATCTACGGTGCTGCAAATGGCATTGTGTGCTTTTTGTCCTTGGCGAATATTCTGTCTTAGCGAGGTCCATTTTCTGCAATGTGATTCCCTGAGGGCTGAGGATTAGCTGACCTGGGCAGCCTGACCCTGCCGGCAAGCCCTCCCCAGGTGTGCCTGGGTTGAGGTCAATATAAACAGCACTCCAGGCAGCAATAGCCCCTGCAGCTGTGCCTGACTCCATATTCTCTGCCCCGTCAGCAGTCTCGGGGCTGTGCTGGTGGGAGGGTGTGAGGGTCCACGGCTTTGTGGGTGGCCCGGTGTGAGTGGGGCTCTGCTGGACTTTCTGCAGGAGTTGCCAGGCTGCCACCTGTAAAGAAGAGGATGTGTCACCCATAACTTCCACTGGAGTATCTCTCCTGGCTGAGGTGAGTAAGGATAAAAAGGAGTGGGGGCCGGGACAGGAGGGGTATCTCAGGCAGGGCAATGGAAAGCCTCCAGGAGAGCGCCCGTGGCCAGGACCATCCTGGCTGACCTGCAGGCACCAAGTTGGCCTGCGTGCTTTCGCTGGTGTGGCTCCACGGCCCTTCCTCTAGGCTTTCAAGCCCTTGTACATATTCAGGTGTTTCACCTGGGAAGGGTGGGAACAGTTCAGCAGCAGCTGGCCTGGGGCTCAGCTCACGTTTACTCACAGAGGCCTCGGCACGGTCCCCCAGCTTTGCAATAAGGACGCTCCTTGCGAGGGCGGGTGGGGCTGCTGGCTGTATGGGAGATGATTCCCCACCTCTGACCAATTTCAGAATTGTTTACCACTGGAGCAAGTGCCTTGGTAGTGTTTTCCTCTGTATAACTGTTAGGTTCAGTTTTTTTTTCTTTTTTGGTTCAAGTTAGATTTTATTCCTCTTTTATGTATTTATAGATATAAGCATGGAAATAATTCATTCTTATAAATACATCAGTGTGAATGGAAGAACTTTTTTTCTGTTTCATTTTTACATTTTATTTTTAAAAATTTTGAAATTTAATTTTTTTTATTTTTTTATACACTAGGTTATTATTAGTTATCTATTTTATGCATAGACATGTATACAGGTCAATCCCAATCTCCCAACTCATCCCACCACCACCACCCCATGGCTTCCCCCACTTTGTGCCCATACGTTTGTTCTCTACCTCTGTGTCTCTATTTCTGCCCTGCAAACCAGTTCATCTGTAGCATTTTTCTAGGTTCCACATATAGGCATTAAATACAATATTTGTTTTTCTCTTTCTGACATACTTCACTCTGTATGACAGTCTCTAGATCCATCAACTTCTCTACAAATGACTCAGTTTCATTCCTTTTATGGCTGAGTAATATTCCATTTTATATATGTACCACATCTTTATCCATTCGTCTGTCTGTGGGCATTTAGGTTGCTTCCATTACCTGGCTATTGTAAATAGTGCTGCAATGAACATTGTGGTGAATGTGTCTCTGTGATTTATGGTTTTCTCTGGGTATATGCCCAGAAGTGGTATTGCTGGATCCTATGGTAATTCTCTTTTTAGTTTTTTAAAGGAACCTCCATACTGTTCTCCATAGTGACTCTATCAATTTACTTTCCCACCAATAGCAGAACAGGGTTCCTTTTGTCCACACCCTCCCCAGAATTTGTTGTTTGTAGATTATCTGATGATGCCGATTCTAACAGGTGTGAGGTCTTACCTCATTGTAGTTTTGATTTGCATTTCTCTAATAATTAGTGATGTTGAGCAGCTTTTCATGTGCGTCTTGGCCATCTCTGTGTCTTCTTTGAAGAAACGTCTATTTAGATCTTCTGCCCATTTTTGTATTGGGTTGTTTGTTGTATTAATATTAAGCTGCATGAGCTGTATATATATATTGGAGATTAAACCTTTGTCCATTGATTCGTTTGTGAACGTTTTCGCCCCTTCTGAGGGTTACCTTTTTCCATTCCCGTTTTTTTAACACAGAAAGAAAGAAAGCAAAAGAATCAGAACACTAATGTGCGTGAAATATGCCTCTTGAAACTGTCGTTTTTAAATATGGACGTCTTTTGAATTTTTTGGTCGATATATGACCCCAGGATTTGTTTTCAGGGCAGGTGTCATTTACAGTCCTGTAATGATTTGGAATATCCACTGAGCATTAGCGCTGGGATTAAAGCTGCTGTTGTGTGAAACGGCCACAAGGTGGCAGCAGTTCTCCCTTACCAAATCTGGTTACTAGGGCAGCAGAGCCTCAATGGAAATCCCATTCTAGATTGGAATGTAGAACGGAATGTGCCAGGAGAAAGCCCCTCAAGTTTGTCTCACTACTTCTTGTTCGTGTTTTTAATTTATTTTTTTATTTTTTATTACAGCAAATTTGAGTACAACGTTTAGCTTGTTGTAGGTGTGCAAGAGGTGGTTCTTTTACACATATACATATGTCTGTTCTTCCTGGGATCCTTTTCCCATGTTCGTTATGACAGAATGTTGAGTAGTCTTCTCTTGGTACTCCGTAGGTCTTTGGTGATTATATATGTCTACTGTGTTTGTATATGTCTGTTAACCCCAATATCGTAATGAATTCAATCCTCACATCTTACCTTTGGTGAACCATAAGTTTGTTTAATGAATCTGTGATTGCCCTTCTCCGTGGAAATATCTGCCCTGGTATCAATTTATAGGTAACACCTATAAGTGATATGATATGATATGTGTCTTTCACTTTCTGACTTACTCCAAGTCACGTGATTACCTCTAGACTCATCTACGGTGCTGCAAATGGCATTGTGTGCTTTTTTTCCTTGGCGAATATTCTGTCTTAGCGAGGTCCATTTTCTGCAATGTGATTCCCTGAGGGCTGAGGATTAGCTGACCTGGGCAGCCTGACGCTGCCGGCAAGCCCTCCCCAGGTGTGCCTGGGTTGAGGTCAATATAAACAGCACTCCAGGCAGCAATAGCCCCTGCAGCTGTGCCTGACTCCATATTCTCTGCCCCATCAGCAGTCTCGCGGCTGTGCTGGTAGGAGGGTGTGAGGGTCCACGGCTTTGTGGGTGGCCCGGTGTGAGTGGGGCTCTGCTGGAATTTCTGCAGGAGTTGCCAGGCTGCCACCTGTAAAGAAGAGGATGTGTCACCCATAACTTCCACTGGAGTATCTCTCCGGGCTGAGGTGAGTAAGGACAAAAAGGAGTGGGGGCCGGGACAGGAGGGGTATCTCAGGCAGGGCAATGGAAAGCTTCCAGAAGACCGCCCGTGGCCAGGACCATCCTGGCTGACCTGCAGGCACCAAGTTGGCCTGCGTGCTTTCGCTGGTGTGGCTCCACGGCCCTTCCTCTAGGCTTTCAAGCCCTTGTACATATTCAGGTGTTTCACCTGGGAAGGGTGGGAACAGTTCAGCAGCAGCTGGCCTGGGGCTCAGCTCACGTTTACTCACAGAGGCCTCGGCACGGTCCCCCAGCTTTGCAATAAGGACGCTCCTTGCGTGGGCGGGTGGGGCTGCTGGCTGTATGGGAGATGATTCCCCACCTCTGACCAATTTCAGAATTGTTTACCACTGGAGCAAGTGCCTTGGTAGTGTTTTCCTCTGTATAACTGTTAGGTTCAGTTTTTTTTTTCTTTTTTGGTTCAAGTTAGATTTTATTCCTCTTTTATGTATTTATAGATATAAGCATGGAAATAATTCATTCTTATAAATACATCAGTGTGAATGGAAGAACTTTTTTTCTGTTTCATTTTTACATTTTATTTTTAAAAATTTTGAAATT
Organism: Mesoplodon bidens; assembly: GCF_964165515.1. Lineage (NCBI taxonomy): Eukaryota > Metazoa > Chordata > Mammalia > Artiodactyla > Ziphiidae > Mesoplodon > Mesoplodon bidens. The sequence goes on from NW_027672225.1 coordinate 25,990, forward strand.
TAATTTTTTTTATTTTTTTATACACTAGGTTATTATTAGTTATCTATTTTATGCATAGACATGTATACAGGTCAATCCCAATCTCCCAACTCATCCCACCACCACCACCCCATGGCTTCCCTCACTTTGTGCCCATACGTTTGTTCTCTACCTCTGTGTCTCTATTTCTGCCCTGCAAACCAGTTCATCTGTAGCATTTTTCTAGGTTCCACATATAGGCATTAAATACAATATTTGTTTTTCTCTTTCTGACTTACTTCACTCTGTATGACAGTCTCTAGATCCATCAACTTCTCTACAAATGACCCAGTTTCATTCCTTTTTATGGCTGAGTAATATTCCATTTTATATATGTACCACATCTTTATCCATTCATCTGTCTGTGGGCATTTATGTTGCTTCCATTACCTGGCTATTGTAAATAGTGCTGCAATGAACATTGTGGTGAATGTGTCTTTGTGATTTATGGTTTTCTCTGGGTATATGCCCAGAAGTGGGATTGCTGGATCCTATGGTAATTCTGTTTTTAGTTTTTTAAAGGAACCTCCATACTGTTCTCCATAGTGACTCTATCAATTTACATTCCCACCAATAGCGGAAGAGGTTTCCTATTGTCCACACCCTCCCCAGAATTTGTTGTTTGTAGATTATCTGATGATGCCGATTCTAACAGGTGTGAGGTCTTACCTCATTGTAGTTTTGATTTGCATTTCTCTAATAATTAGTGATGTTGAGCAGCTTTTCATGTGCGTCTTGGCCATCTCTGTGTCTTCTTTGAGGAAACGTCTATTTAGATCTTCTGCCCATTTTTGTATTGGGTTGTTTGTTGTATTAATATTAAGCTGCATGAGCTGTTTATATATATTGGAGATTAAACCTTTGTACATTGATTCGTTTGTGAAAGTTTTCGCCCATTCTGAGGGTTGCCTTTTTCCATTCCCGTTTTTTTAACGAAGAAAGAAAGAAATCAAAAGAAGCAGAACACTAATGTGCGTGAAATATGCCTCTTGAAACTGTCGTTTTGAAATATGGACGTCTTTTGAATTTTTTGGTCGATATATGACCCCAGGATTTGTTTTCAGGGCAGGTGTCATTTACAGGCCTGTAATGATTTGGAATATCCACTGAGCATTAGCGCTGGGATTAAAGCTGCTGTTGTGTGAAACGCCCACAAGGTGGCAGCAGTTCTCCCTTACCAAATCTGGTTACTAGGGCAGCAGAGCCTCAATGGAAGTCGCGTTCTAGTATGGAATGTAGAACGGAATGTACCAGGAGAAAGCCCCTCAAGATTTTCTCACTAATTCTTGTTCGTGTTTTTAATTTAATTTTTTATTTTTTATTACAGCAAGTTTGAGTACAACGTTTAGCTTGTTGTAGGTGTGCAAGAGGTGGTTCTTTTACACATATACATATGTCTGTTCTTCCTGGGATCCTTTTCCCATGTTCGTTATGACAGAATGTTGAGTAGTCTTCTCTTGGTACTCCGTAGGTCTTTGGTGATTATATACGTCTACTGTGTTTGTATATGTCTGTTAACCCCAATATGATAATGAATTCAATCCTCACACCTTTCCTTTGGTGAACCATAAGTTTGTTTAATGAATCTTTGATTGCCCTTCTCCGTGGAAATATCTGCCCTGGTATCAATTTATAGGTAACACCTATAAGTGATATGATATGATATGTGTCTTTCACTTTCTGACTTACTCCAAGTCACGTGATTACCTCTAGACTCATCTACGGTGCTGCAAATGGCATTGTGTGCTTTTTGTCCTTGGCGAATATTCTGTCTTAGCGAGGTCCATTTTCTGCAATGTGATTCCCTGAGGGCTGAGGATTAGCTGACCTGGGCAGCCTGACCCTGCCGGCAAGCCCTCCCCAGGTGTGCCTGGGTTGAGGTCAATATAAACAGCACTCCAGGCAGCAATAGCCCCTGCAGCTGTGCCTGACTCCATATTCTCTGCCCCGTCAGCAGTCTCGGGGCTGTGCTGGTGGGAGGGTGTGAGGGTCCACGGCTTTGTGGGTGGCCCGGTGTGAGTGGGGCTCTGCTGGACTTTCTGCAGGAGTTGCCAGGCTGCCACCTGTAAAGAAGAGGATGTGTCACCCATAACTTCCACTGGAGTATCTCTCCTGGCTGAGGTGAGTAAGGATAAAAAGGAGTGGGGGCCGGGACAGGAGGGGTATCTCAGGCAGGGCAATGGAAAGCCTCCAGGAGAGCGCCCGTGGCCAGGACCATCCTGGCTGACCTGCAGGCACCAAGTTGGCCTGCGTGCTTTCGCTGGTGTGGCTCCACGGCCCTTCCTCTAGGCTTTCAAGCCCTTGTACATATTCAGGTGTTTCACCTGGGAAGGGTGGGAACAGTTCAGCAGCAGCTGGCCTGGGGCTCAGCTCACGTTTACTCACAGAGGCCTCGGCACGGTCCCCCAGCTTTGCAATAAGGACGCTCCTTGCGAGGGCGGGTGGGGCTGCTGGCTGTATGGGAGATGATTCCCCACCTCTGACCAATTTCAGAATTGTTTACCACTGGAGCAAGTGCCTTGGTAGTGTTTTCCTCTGTATAACTGTTAGGTTCAGTTTTTTTTTTCTTTTTTGGTTCAAGTTAGATTTTATTCCTCTTTTATGTATTTATAGATATAAGCATGGAAATAATTCATTCTTATAAATACATCAGTGTGAATGGAAGAACTTTTTTTCTGTTTCATTTTTACATTTTATTTTTAAAAATTTTGAAATTTAATTTTTTTTATTTTTTTATACACTAGGTTATTATTAGTTATCTATTTTATGCATAGACATGTATACAGGTCAATCCCAATCTCCCAACTCATCCCACCACCACCACCCCATGGCTTCCCCCACTTTGTGCCCATACGTTTGTTCTCTACCTCTGTGTCTCTATTTCTGCCCTGCAAACCAGTTCATCTGTAGCATTTTTCTAGGTTCCACATATAGGCATTAAATACAATATTTGTTTTTCTCTTTCTGACATACTTCACTCTGTATGACAGTCTCTAGATCCATCAACTTCTCTACAAATGACTCAGTTTCATTCCTTTTATGGCTGAGTAATATTCCATTTTATATATGTACCACATCTTTATCCATTCGTCTGTCTGTGGGCATTTAGGTTGCTTCCATTACCTGGCTATTGTAAATAGTGCTGCAATGAACATTGTGGTGAATGTGTCTCTGTGATTTATGGTTTTCTCTGGGTATATGCCCAGAAGTGGGATTGCTGGATCCTATGGTAATTCTCTTTTTAGTTTTTTAAAGGAACCTCCATACTGTTCTCCATAGTGACTCTATCAATTTACTTTCCCACCAATAGCGGAACAGGGTTCCTTTTGTCCACACCCTCCCCAGAATTTGTTGTTTGTAGATTATCTGATGATGCCGATTCTAACAGGTGTGAGGTCTTACCTCATTGTAGTTTTGATTTGCATTTCTCTAATAATTAGTGATGTTGAGCAGCTTTTCATGTGCGTCTTGGCCATCTCTGTGTCTTCTTTGAAGAAACGTCTATTTAGATCTTCTGCCCATTTTTGTATTGGGTTGTTTGTTGTATTAATATTAAGCTGCATGAGCTGTATATATATATTGGAGATTAAACCTTTGTCCATTGATTCGTTTGTGAACGTTTTCGCCCCTTCTGAGGGTTACCTTTTTCCATTCCCGTTTTTTTAACACAGAAAGAAAGAAAGCAAAAGAATCAGAACACTAATGTGCGTGAAATATGCCTCTTGAAACTGTCGTTTTTAAATATGGACGTCTTTTGAATTTTTTGGTCGATATATGACCCCAGGATTTGTTTTCAGGGCAGGTGTCATTTACAGTCCTGTAATGATTTGGAATATCCACTGAGCATTAGCGCTGGGATTAAAGCTGCTGTTGTGTGAAACGGCCACAAGGTGGCAGCAGTTCTCCCTTACCAAATCTGGTTACTAGGGCAGCAGAGCCTCAATGGAAATCCCATTCTAGATTGGAATGTAGAACGGAATGTGCCAGGAGAAAGCCCCTCAAGTTTGTCTCACTACTTCTTGTTCGTGTTTTTAATTTATTTTTTTATTTTTTATTACAGCAAATTTGAGTACAACGTTTAGCTTGTTGTAGGTGTGCAAGAGGTGGTTCTTTTACACATATACATATGTCTGTTCTTCCTGGGATCCTTTTCCCATGTTCGTTATGACAGAATGTTGAGTAGTCTTCTCTTGGTACTCCGTAGGTCTTTGGTGATTATATATGTCTACTGTGTTTGTATATGTCTGTTAACCCCAATATCGTAATGAATTCAATCCTCACATCTTACCTTTGGTGAACCATAAGTTTGTTTAATGAATCTGTGATTGCCCTTCTCCGTGGAAATATCTGCCCTGGTATCAATTTATAGGTAACACCTATAAGTGATATGATATGATATGTGTCTTTCACTTTCTGACTTACTCCAAGTCACGTGATTACCTCTAGACTCATCTACGGTGCTGCAAATGGCATTGTGTGCTTTTTTTCCTTGGCGAATATTCTGTCTTAGCGAGGTCCATTTTCTGCAATGTGATTCCCTGAGGGCTGAGGATTAGCTGACCTGGGCAGCCTGACGCTGCCGGCAAGCCCTCCCCAGGTGTGCCTGGGTTGAGGTCAATATAAACAGCACTCCAGGCAGCAATAGCCCCTGCAGCTGTGCCTGACTCCATATTCTCTGCCCCATCAGCAGTCTCGCGGCTGTGCTGGTAGGAGGGTGTGAGGGTCCACGGCTTTGTGGGTGGCCCGGTGTGAGTGGGGCTCTGCTGGAATTTCTGCAGGAGTTGCCAGGCTGCCACCTGTAAAGAAGAGGATGTGTCACCCATAACTTCCACTGGAGTATCTCTCCGGGCTGAGGTGAGTAAGGACAAAAAGGAGTGGGGGCCGGGACAGGAGGGGTATCTCAGGCAGGGCAATGGAAAGCTTCCAGAAGACCGCCCGTGGCCAGGACCATCCTGGCTGACCTGCAGGCACCAAGTTGGCCTGCGTGCTTTCGCTGGTGTGGCTCCACGGCCCTTCCTCTAGGCTTTCAAGCCCTTGTACATATTCAGGTGTTTCACCTGGGAAGGGTGGGAACAGTTCAGCAGCAGCTGGCCTGGGGCTCAGCTCACGTTTACTCACAGAGGCCTCGGCACGGTCCCCCAGCTTTGCAATAAGGACGCTCCTTGCGTGGGCGGGTGGGGCTGCTGGCTGTATGGGAGATGATTCCCCACCTCTGACCAATTTCAGAATTGTTTACCACTGGAGCAAGTGCCTTGGTAGTGTTTTCCTCTGTATAACTGTTAGGTTCAGTTTTTTTTTTCTTTTTTGGTTCAAGTTAGATTTTATTCCTCTTTTATGTATTTATAGATATAAGCATGGAAATAATTCATTCTTATAAATACATCAGTGTGAATGGAAGAACTTTTTTTCTGTTTCATTTTTACATTTTATTTTTAAAAATTTTGAAATTTAATTTTTTTTATTTTTTTATACACTAGGTTATTATTAGTTATCTATTTTATGCATAGACATGTATACAGGTCAATCCCAATCTCCCAACTCATCCCACCACCACCACCCCATGGCTTCCCTCACTTTGTGCCCATACGTTTGTTCTCTACCTCTGTGTCTCTATTTCTGCCCTGCAAACCAGTTCATCTGTAGCATTTTTCTAGGTTCCACATATAGGCATTAAATACAATATTTGTTTTTCTCTTTCTGACTTACTTCACTCTGTATGACAGTCTCTAGATCCATCAACTTCTCTACAAATGACCCAGTTTCATTCCTTTTTATGGCTGAGTAATATTCCATTTTATATATGTACCACATCTTTATCCATTCATCTGTCTGTGGGCATTTATGTTGCTTCCATTACCTGGCTATTGTAAATAGTGCTGCAATGAACATTGTGGTGAATGTGTCTTTGTGATTTATGGTTTTCTCTGGGTATATGCCCAGAAGTGGGATTGCTGGATCCTATGGTAATTCTGTTTTTAGTTTTTTAAAGGAACCTCCATACTGTTCTCCATAGTGACTCTATCAATTTACATTCCCACCAATAGCGGAAGAGGTTTCCTATTGTCCACACCCTCCCCAGAATTTGTTGTTTGTAGATTATCTGATGATGCCGATTCTAACAGGTGTGAGGTCTTACCTCATTGTAGTTTTGATTTGCATTTCTCTAATAATTAGTGATGTTGAGCAGCTTTTCATGTGCGTCTTGGCCATCTCTGTGTCTTCTTTGAGGAAACGTCTATTTAGATCTTCTGCCCATTTTTGTATTGGGTTGTTTGTTGTATTAATATTAAGCTGCATGAGCTGTTTATATATATTGGAGATTAAACCTTTGTACATTGATTCGTTTGTGAAAGTTTTCGCCCATTCTGAGGGTTGCCTTTTTCCATTCCCGTTTTTTTAACGAAGAAAGAAAGAAATCAAAAGAAGCAGAACACTAATGTGCGTGAAATATGCCTCTTGAAACTGTCGTTTTGAAATATGGACGTCTTTTGAATTTTTTGGTCGATATATGACCCCAGGATTTGTTTTCAGGTCAGGTGTCATTTACAGGCCTGTAATGATTTGGAATATCCACTGAGCATTAGCGCTGGGATTAAAGCTGCTGTTGTGTGAAACGCCCACAAGGTGGCAGCAGTTCTCCCTTACCAAATCTGGTTACTAGGGCAGCAGAGCCTCAATGGAAGTCGCGTTCTAGTATGGAATGTAGAACGGAATGTACCAGGAGAAAGCCCCTCAAGATTTTCTCACTAATTCTTGTTCGTGTTTTTAATTTAATTTTTTATTTTTTATTACAGCAAGTTTGAGTACAACGTTTAGCTTGTTGTAGGTGTGCAAGAGGTGGTTCTTTTACACATATACATATGTCTGTTCTTCCTGGGATCCTTTTCCCATGTTCGTTATGACAGAATGTTGAGTAGTCTTCTCTTGGTACTCCGTAGGTCTTTGGTGATTATATACGTCTACTGTGTTTGTATATGTCTGTTAACCCCAATATCATAATGAATTCAATCCTCACACCTTTCCTTTGGTGAACCATAAGTTTGTTTAATGAATCTTTGATTGCCCTTCTCCGTGGAAATATCTGCCCTGGTATCAATTTATAGGTAACACCTATAAGTGATATGATATGATATGTGTCTTTCACTTTCTGACTTACTCCAAGTCACGTGATTACCTCTAGACTCATCTACGGTGCTGCAAATGGCATTGTGTGCTTTTTGTCCTTGGCGAATATTCTGTCTTAGCGAGGTCCATTTTCTGCAATGTGATTCCCTGAGGGCTGAGGATTAGCTGACCTGGGCAGCCTGACCCTGCCGGCAAGCCCTCCCCAGGTGTGCCTGGGTTGAGGTCAATATAAACAGCACTCCAGGCAGCAATAGCCCCTGCAGCTGTGCCTGACTCCATATTCTCTGCCCCGTCAGCAGTCTCGGGGCTGTGCTGGTGGGAGGGTGTGAGGGTCCACGGCTTTGTGGGTGGCCCGGTGTGAGTGGGGCTCTGCTGGACTTTCTGCAGGAGTTGCCAGGCTGCCACCTGTAAAGAAGAGGATGTGTCACCCATAACTTCCACTGGAGTATCTCTCCTGGCTGAGGTGAGTAAGGATAAAAAGGAGTGGGGGCCGGGACAGGAGGGGTATCTCAGGCAGGGCAATGGAAAGCCTCCAGGAGAGCGCCCGTGGCCAGGACCATCCTGGCTGACCTGCAGGCACCAAGTTGGCCTGCGTGCTTTCGCTGGTGTGGCTCCACGGCCCTTCCTCTAGGCTTTCAAGCCCTTGTACATATTCAGGTGTTTCACCTGGGAAGGGTGGGAACAGTTCAGCAGCAGCTGGCCTGGGGCTCAGCTCACGTTTACTCACAGAGGCCTCGGCACGGTCCCCCAGCTTTGCAATAAGGACGCTCCTTGCGAGGGCGGGTGGGGCTGCTGGCTGTATGGGAGATGATTCCCCACCTCTGACCAATTTCAGAATTGTTTACCACTGGAGCAAGTGCCTTGGTAGTGTTTTCCTCTGTATAACTGTTAGGTTCAGTTTTTTTTTTCTTTTTTGGTTCAAGTTAGATTTTATTCCTCTTTTATGTATTTATAGATATAAGCATGGAAATAATTCATTCTTATAAATACATCAGTGTGAATGGAAGAACTTTTTTTCTGTTTCATTTTTACATTTTATTTTTAAAAATTTTGAAATTTAATTTTTTTTATTTTTTTATACACTAGGTTATTATTAGTTATCTATTTTATGCATAGACATGTATACAGGTCAATCCCAATCTCCCAACTCATCCCACCACCACCACCCCATGGCTTCCCCCACTTTGTGCCCATACGTTTGTTCTCTACCTCTGTGTCTCTATTTCTGCCCTGCAAACCAGTTCATCTGTAGCATTTTTCTAGGTTCCACATATAGGCATTAAATACAATATTTGTTTTTCTCTTTCTGACATACTTCACTCTGTATGACAGTCTCTAGATCCATCAACTTGTCTACAAATGACTCAGTTTCATTCCTTTTATGGCTGAGTAATATTCCATTTTATATATGTACCACATCTTTATCCATTCGTCTGTCTGTGGGCATTTAGGTTGCTTCCATTACCTGGCTATTGTAAATAGTGCTGCAATGAACATTGTGGTGAATGTGTCTCTGTGATTTATGGTTTTCTCTGGGTATATGCCCAGAAGTGGGATTGCTGGATCCTATGGTAATTCTGTTTTTAGTTTTTTAAAGGAACCTCCATACTGTTCTCCATAGTGACTCTATCAATTTACATTCCCACCAATAGCGGAAGAGGTTTCCTTTTGTCCAAACCCTCCCCAGAATTTGTTGTTTGTAGATTATCTGATGATGCCGATTCTAACAGGTGTGAGGTCTTACCTCATTGTAGTTTTGATTTGCATTTCTCTAATAATTAGTGATGTTGAGCAGCTTTTCATGTGCGTCTTGGCCATCTCTGTGTCTTCTTTGAAGAAACGTCTATTTAGATCTTCTGCCCATTTTTGTATTGGGTTGTTTGTTGTATTAATATTAAGCTGCATGAGCTGTATATATATATTGGAGATTAAACCTTTGTCCATTGATTCGTTTGTGAACGTTTTCGCCCCTTCTGAGGGTTACCTTTTTCCATTCCCGTTTTTTTAACACAGAAAGAAAGAAAGCAAAAGAATCAGAACACTAATGTGCGTGAAATATGCCTCTTGAAACTGTCGTTTTTAAATATGGACGTCTTTTGAATTTTTTGGTCGATATATGACCCCAGGATTTGTTTTCAGGGCAGGTGTCATTTACAGTCCTGTAATGATTTGGAATATCCACTGAGCATTAGCGCTGGGATTAAAGCTGCTGTTGTGTGAAACGGCCACAAGGTGGCAGCAGTTCTCCCTTACCAAATCTGGTTACTAGGGCAGCAGAGCCTCAATGGAAGTCGCGTCCTAGATTGGAATGTAGAACGGAATGTGCCAGGAGAAAGCCCCTCAAGTTTGTCTCACTACTTCTTGTTCGTGTTTTTAATTTTATTTTTTATTTTTTATACAGCAAGTTTGAGTACAACGTTTAGCTTGTTGTAGGTGTGCAAGAGGTGGTTCTTTTACACATAAACATATGTCTGTACTTCCTGGGATCCTTTTCCCATGTTCGTTATGACAGAATGTTGAGTAGTCTTCTCTTGGTACTCCGTAGGTCTTTGGTGATTATATATGTCTACTGTGTTTGTATATGTCTGTTAACCCCAATATCGTAATAAATTCAATCCTCACATCTTACCTTTGGTGAACCATAAGTTTGTTTAATGAATCTGTGATTGCCCTTCTCCGTGGAAATATCTGCCCTGGTATCAATTTATAGGTAACACCTATAAGTGATATGATATGATATGTGTCTTTCACTTTCTGACTTACTCCAAGTCACGTGATTACCTCTAGACTCATCTACGGTGCTGCAAATGGCATTGTGTGCTTTTTTTCCTTGGCGAATATTCTGTCTTAGCGAGGTCCATTTTCTGCAATGTGATTCCCTGAGGGCTGAGGATTAGCTGACCTGGGCAGCCTGACGCTGCCGGCAAGCCCTCCCCAGGTGTGCCTGGGTTGAGGTCAATATAAACAGCACTCCAGGCAGCAATAGCCCCTGCAGCTGTGCCTGACTCCATATTCTCTGCCCCATCAGCAGTCTCGCGGCTGTGCTGGTAGGAGGGTGTGAGGGTCCACGGCTTTGTGGGTGGCCCGGTGTGAGTGGGGCTCTGCTGGAATTTCTGCAGGAGTTGCCAGGCTGCCACCTGTAAAGAAGAGGATGTGTCACCCATAACTTCCACTGGAGTATCTCTCCGGGCTGAGGTGAGTAAGGACAAAAAGGAGTGGGGGCCGGGACAGGAGGGGTATCTCAGGCAGGGCAATGGAAAGCTTCCAGAAGACCGCCCGTGGCCAGGACCATCCTGGCTGACCTGCAGGCACCAAGTTGGCCTGCGTGCTTTCGCTGGTGTGGCTCCACGGCCCTTCCTCTAGGCTTTCAAGCCCTTGTACATATTCAGGTGTTTCACCTGGGAAGGGTGGGAACAGTTCAGCAGCAGCTGGCCTGGGGCTCAGCTCACGTTTACTCACAGAGGCCTCGGCACGGTCCCCCAGCTTTGCAATAAGGACGCTCCTTGCGTGGGCGGGTGGGGCTGCTGGCTGTATGGGAGATGATTCCCCACCTCTGACCAATTTCAGAATTGTTTACCACTGGAGCAAGTGCCTTGGTAGTGTTTTCCTCTGTATAACTGTTAGGTTCAGTTTTTTTTTTCTTTTTTGGTTCAAGTTAGATTTTATTCCTCTTTTATGTATTTATAGATATAAGCATGGAAATAATTCATTCTTATAAATACATCAGTGTGAATGGAAGAACTTTTTTTCTGTTTCATTTTTACATTTTATTTTTAAAAATTTTGAAATTTAATTTTTTTTATTTTTTTATACACTAGGTTATTATTAGTTATCTATTTTATGCATAGACATGTATACAGGTCAATCCCAATCTCCCAACTCATCCCACCACCACCACCCCATGGCTTCCCCCACTTTGTGTCGATACGTTTGTTCTCTACCTCTGTGTCTCTATTTCTGCCCTGCAAACCAGTTCATCTGTAGCATTTTTCTAGGTTCCACATATAGGCATTAAATACAATATTTGTTTTTCTCTTTCTGACTTACTTCACTCTGTATGACAGTCTCTAGATCCATCAACTTCTCTACAAATGACCCAGTTTCATTCCTTTTTATGGCTGAGTAATATTCCATTTTATATATGTACCACATCTTTATCCATTCATCTGTCTGTGGGCATTTATGTTGCTTCCATTACCTGGCTATTGTAAATAGTGCTGCAATGAACATTGTGGTGAATGTGTCTTTGTGATTTATGGTTTTCTCTGGGTATATGCCCAGAAGTGGGATTGCTGGATCCTATGGTAATTCTGTTTTTAGTTTTTTAAAGGAACCTCCATACTGTTCTCCATAGTGACTCTATCAATTTACATTCCCACCAATAGCGGAAGAGGTTTCCTATTGTCCACACCCTCCCCAGAATTTGTTGTTTGTAGATTATCTGATGATGCCGATTCTAACAGGTGTGAGGTCTTACCTCATTGTAGTTTTGATTTGCATTTCTCTAATAATTAGTGATGTTGAGCAGCTTTTCATGTGCGTCTTGGCCATCTCTGTGTCTTCTTTGAGGAAACGTCTATTTAGATCTTCTGCCCATTTTTGTATTGGGTTGTTTGTTGTATTAATATTAAGCTGCATGAGCTGTTTATATATATTGGAGATTAAACCTTTGTACATTGATTCGTTTGTGAAAGTTTTCGCCCATTCTGAGGGTTGCCTTTTTCCATTCCCGTTTTTTTAACGAAGAAAGAAAGAAATCAAAAGAAGCAGAACACTAATGTGCGTGAAATATGCCTCTTGAAACTGTCGTTTTGAAATATGGACGTCTTTTGAATTTTTTGGTCGATATATGACCCCAGGATTTGTTTTCAGGTCAGGTGTCATTTACAGGCCTGTAATGATTTGGAATATCCACTGAGCATTAGCGCTGGGATTAAAGCTGCTGTTGTGTGAAACGCCCACAAGGTGGCAGCAGTTCTCCCTTACCAAATCTGGTTACTAGGGCAGCAGAGCCTCAATGGAAGTCGCGTTCTAGTATGGAATGTAGAACGGAATGTACCAGGAGAAAGCCCCTCAAGATTTTCTCACTAATTCTTGTTCGTGTTTTTAATTTAATTTTTTATTTTTTATTACAGCAAGTTTGAGTACAACGTTTAGCTTGTTGTAGGTGTGCAAGAGGTGGTTCTTTTACACATATACATATGTCTGTTCTTCCTGGGATCCTTTTCCCATGTTCGTTATGACAGAATGTTGAGTAGTCTTCTCTTGGTACTCCGTAGGTCTTTGGTGATTATATACGTCTACTGTGTTTGTATATGTCTGTTAACCCCAATATCATAATGAATTCAATCCTCACACCTTTCCTTTGGTGAACCATAAGTTTGTTTAATGAATCTTTGATTGCCCTTCTCCGTGGAAATATCTGCCCTGGTATCAATTTATAGGTAACACCTATAAGTGATATGATATGATATGTGTCTTTCACTTTCTGACTTACTCCAAGTCACGTGATTACCTCTAGACTCATCTACGGTGCTGCAAATGGCATTGTGTGCTTTTTGTTCTTGGCGAATATTCTGTCTTAGCGAGGTCCATTTTCTGCAATGTGATTCCCTGAGGGCTGAGGATTAGCTGACCTGGGCAGCCTGACCCTGCCGGCAAGCCCTCCCCAGGTGTGCCTGGGTTGAGGTCAATATAAACAGCACTCCAGGCAGCAATAGCCCCTGCAGCTGTGCCTGACTCCATATTCTCTGCCCCGTCAGCAGTCTCGGGGCTGTGCTGGTGGGAGGGTGTGAGGGTCCACGGCTTTGTGGGTGGCCCGGTGTGAGTGGGGCTCTGCTGGACTTTCTGCAGGAGTTGCCAGGCTGCCACCTGTAAAGAAGAGGATGTGTCACCCATAACTTCCACTGGAGTATCTCTCCTGGCTGAGGTGAGTAAGGATAAAAAGGAGTGGGGGCCGGGACAGGAGGGGTATCTCAGGCAGGGCAATGGAAAGCCTCCAGGAGAGCGCCCGTGGCCAGGACCATCCTGGCTGACCTGCAGGCACCAAGTTGGCCTGCGTGCTTTCGCTGGTGTGGCTCCACGGCCCTTCCTCTAGGCTTTCAAGCCCTTGTACATATTCAGGTGTTTCACCTGGGAAGGGTGGGAACAGTTCAGCAGCAGCTGGCCTGGGGCTCAGCTCACGTTTACTCACAGAGGCCTCGGCACGGTCCCCCAGCTTTGCAATAAGGACGCTCCTTGCGAGGGCGGGTGGGGCTGCTGGCTGTATGGGAGATGATTCCCCACCTCTGACCAATTTCAGAATTGTTTACCACTGGAGCAAGTGCCTTGGTAGTGTTTTCCTCTGTATAACTGTTAGGTTCAGTTTTTTTTTTCTTTTTTGGTTCAAGTTAGATTTTATTCCTCTTTTATGTATTTATAGATATAAGCATGGAAATAATTCATTCTTATAAATACATCAGTGTGAATGGAAGAACTTTTTTTCTGTTTCATTTTTACATTTTATTTTTAAAAATTTTGAAATTTAATTTTTTTTATTTTTTTATACACTAGGTTATTATTAGTTATCTATTTTATGCATAGACATGTATACAGGTCAATCCCAATCTCCCAACTCATCCCACCACCACCACCCCATGGCTTCCCCCACTTTGTGCCCATACGTTTGTTCTCTACCTCTGTGTCTCTATTTCTGCCCTGCAAACCAGTTCATCTGTAGCATTTTTCTAGGTTCCACATATAGGCATTAAATACAATATTTGTTTTTCTCTTTCTGACATACTTCACTCTGTATGACAGTCTCTAGATCCATCAACTTGTCTACAAATGACTCAGTTTCATTCCTTTTATGGCTGAGTAATATTCCATTTTATATATGTACCACATCTTTATCCATTCGTCTGTCTGTGGGCATTTAGGTTGCTTCCATTACCTGGCTATTGTAAATAGTGCTGCAATGAACATTGTGGTGAATGTGTCTCTGTGATTTATGGTTTTCTCTGGGTATATGCCCAGAAGTGGGATTGCTGGATCCTATGGTAATTCTGTTTTTAGTTTTTTAAAGGAACCTCCATACTGTTCTCCATAGTGACTCTATCAATTTACATTCCCACCAATAGCGGAAGAGGTTTCCTTTTGTCCAAACCCTCCCCAGAATTTGTTGTTTGTAGATTATCTGATGATGCCGATTCTAACAGGTGTGAGGTCTTACCTCATTGTAGTTTTGATTTGCATTTCTCTAATAATTAGTGATGTTGAGCAGCTTTTCATGTGCGTCATGGCCATCTCTGTGTCTTCTTTGAAGAAACGTCTATTTAGATCTTCTGCCCATTTTTGTATTGGGTTGTTTGTTGTATTAATATTAAGCTGCATGAGCTGTATATATATATTGGAGATTAAACCTTTGTCCATTGATTCGTTTGTGAACGTTTTCGCCCCTTCTGAGGGTTACCTTTTTCCATTCCCGTTTTTTTAACACAGAAAGAAAGAAAGCAAAAGAATCAGAACACTAATGTGCGTGAAATATGCCTCTTGAAACTGTCGTTTTTAAATATGGACGTCTTTTGAATTTTTTGGTCGATATATGACCCCAGGATTTGTTTTCAGGGCAGGTGTCATTTACAGTCCTGTAATGATTTGGAATATCCACTGAGCATTAGCGCTGGGATTAAAGCTGCTGTTGTGTGAAACGGCCACAAGGTGGCAGCAGTTCTCCCTTACCAAATCTGGTTACTAGGGCAGCAGAGCCTCAATGGAAGTCGCGTCCTAGATTGGAATGTAGAACGGAATGTGCCAGGAGAAAGCCCCTCAAGTTTGTCTCACTACTTCTTGTTCGTGTTTTTAATTTTATTTTTTATTTTTTATACAGCAAGTTTGAGTACAACGTTTAGCTTGTTGTAGGTGTGCAAGAGGTGGTTCTTTTACACATAAACATATGTCTGTACTTCCTGGGATCCTTTTCCCATGTTCGTTATGACAGAATGTTGAGTAGTCTTCTCTTGGTACTCCGTAGGTCTTTGGTGATTATATATGTCTACTGTGTTTGTATATGTCTGTTAACCCCAATATCGTAATAAATTCAATCCTCACATCTTACCTTTGGTGAACCATAAGTTTGTTTAATGAATCTGTGATTGCCCTTCTCCGTGGAAATATCTGCCCTGGTATCAATTTATAGGTAACACCTATAAGTGATATGATATGATATGTGTCTTTCACTTTCTGACTTACTCCAAGTCACGTGATTACCTCTAGACTCATCTACGGTGCTGCAAATGGCATTGTGTGCTTTTTTTCCTTGGCGAATATTCTGTCTTAGCGAGGTCCATTTTCTGCAATGTGATTCCCTGAGGGCTGAGGATTAGCTGACCTGGGCAGCCTGACGCTGCCGGCAAGCCCTCCCCAGGTGTGCCTGGGTTGAGGTCAATATAAACAGCACTCCAGGCAGCAATAGCCCCTGCAGCTGTGCCTGACTCCATATTCTCTGCCCCATCAGCAGTCTCGCGGCTGTGCTGGTAGGAGGGTGTGAGGGTCCACGGCTTTGTGGGTGGCCCGGTGTGAGTGGGGCTCTGCTGGAATTTCTGCAGGAGTTGCCAGGCTGCCACCTGTAAAGAAGAGGATGTGTCACCCATAACTTCCACTGGAGTATCTCTCCGGGCTGAGGTGAGTAAGGACAAAAAGGAGTGGGGGCCGGGACAGGAGGGGTATCTCAGGCAGGGCAATGGAAAGCTTCCAGAAGACCGCCCGTGGCCAGGACCATCCTGGCTGACCTGCAGGCACCAAGTTGGCCTGCGTGCTTTCGCTGGTGTGGCTCCACGGCCCTTCCTCTAGGCTTTCAAGCCCTTGTACATATTCAGGTGTTTCACCTGGGAAGGGTGGGAACAGTTCAGCAGCAGCTGGCCTGGGGCTCAGCTCACGTTTACTCACAGAGGCCTCGGCACGGTCCCCCAGCTTTGCAATAAGGACGCTCCTTGCGTGGGCGGGTGGGGCTGCTGGCTGTATGGGAGATGATTCCCCACCTCTGACCAATTTCAGAATTGTTTACCACTGGAGCAAGTGCCTTGGTAGTGTTTTCCTCTGTATAACTGTTAGGTTCAGTTTTTTTTTTCTTTTTTGGTTCAAGTTAGATTTTATTCCTCTTTTATGTATTTATAGATATAAGCATGGAAATAATTCATTCTTATAAATACATCAGTGTGAATGGAAGAACTTTTTTTCTGTTTCATTTTTACATTTTATTTTTAAAAATTTTGAAATTTAATTTTTTTTATTTTTTTATACACTAGGTTATTATTAGTTATCTATTTTATGCATAGACATGTATACAGGTCAATCCCAATCTCCCAACTCATCCCACCACCACCACCCCATGGCTTCCCCCACTTTGTGTCGATACGTTTGTTCTCTACCTCTGTGTCTCTATTTCTGCCCTGCAAACCAGTTCATCTGTAGCATTTTTCTAGGTTCCACATATAGGCATTAAATACAATATTTGTTTTTCTCTTTCTGACTTACTTCACTCTGTATGACAGTCTCTAGATCCATCAACTTCTCTACAAATGACCCAGTTTCATTCCTTTTTATGGCTGAGTAATATTCCATTTTATATATGTACCACATCTTTATCCATTCATCTGTCTGTGGGCATTTATGTTGCTTCCATTACCTGGCTATTGTAAATAGTGCTGCAATGAACATTGTGGTGAATGTGTCTTTGTGATTTATGGTTTTCTCTGGGTATATGCCCAGAAGTGGGATTGCTGGATCCTATGGTAATTCTGTTTTTAGTTTTTTAAAGGAACCTCCATACTGTTCTCCATAGTGACTCTATCAATTTACATTCCCACCAATAGCGGAAGAGGTTTCCTATTGTCCACACCCTCCCCAGAATTTGTTGTTTGTAGATTATCTGATGATGCCGATTCTAACAGGTGTGAGGTCTTACCTCATTGTAGTTTTGATTTGCATTTCTCTAATAATTAGTGATGTTGAGCAGCTTTTCATGTGCGTCTTGGCCATCTCTGTGTCTTCTTTGAGGAAACGTCTATTTAGATCTTCTGCCCATTTTTGTATTGGGTTGTTTGTTGTATTAATATTAAGCTGCATGAGCTGTTTATATATATTGGAGATTAAACCTTTGTACATTGATTCGTTGTGAAAGTTTTCGCCCATTCTGAGGGTTGCCTTTTTCCATTCCCGTTTTTTTAACGAAGAAAGAAAGAAATCAAAAGAAGCAGAACACTAATGTGCGTGAAATATGCCTCTTGAAACTGTCGTTTTGAAATATGGACGTCTTTTGAATTTTTTGGTCGATATATGACCCCAGGATTTGTTTTCAGGGCAGGTGTCATTTACAGGCCTGTAATGATTTGGAATATCCACTGAGCATTAGCGCTGGGATTAAAGCTGCTGTTGTGTGAAACGCCCACAAGGTGGCAGCAGTTCTCCCTTACCAAATCTGGTTACTAGGGCAGCAGAGCCTCAATGGAAGTCGCGTTCTAGATTGGAATGTAGAACGGAATGTACCAGGAGAAAGCCCCTCAAGATTTTCTCACTAATTCTTGTTCGTGTTTTTAATTTAATTTTTTATTTTTTATTACAGCAAGTTTGAGTACAACGTTTAGCTTGTTGTAGGTGTGCAAGAGGTGGTTCTTTTACACATATACATATGTCTGTTCTTCCTGGGATCCTTTTCCCATGTTCGTTATGACAGAATGTTGAGTAGTCTTCTCTTGGTACTCCGTAGGTCTTTGGTGATTATATACGTCTACTGTGTTTGTATATGTCTGTTAACCCCAATATCATAATGAATTCAATCCTCACACCTTTCCTTTGGTGAACCATAAGTTTGTTTAATGAATCTTTGATTGCCCTTCTCCGTGGAAATATCTGCCCTGGTATCAATTTATAGGTAACACCTATAAGTGATATGATATGATATGTGTCTTTCACTTTCTGACTTACTCCAAGTCACGTGATTACCTCTAGACTCATCTACGGTGCTGCAAATGGCATTGTGTGCTTTTTGTCCTTGGCGAATATTCTGTCTTAGCGAGGTCCATTTTCTGCAATGTGATTCCCTGAGGGCTGAGGATTAGCTGACCTGGGCAGCCTGACCCTGCCGGCAAGCCCTCCCCAGGTGTGCCTGGGTTGAGGTCAATATAAACAGCACTCCAGGCAGCAATAGCCCCTGCAGCTGTGCCTGACTCCATATTCTCTGCCCCGTCAGCAGTCTCGGGGCTGTGCTGGTGGGAGGGTGTGAGGGTCCACGGCTTTGTGGGTGGCCCGGTGTGAGTGGGGCTCTGCTGGACTTTCTGCAGGAGTTGCCAGGCTGCCACCTGTAAAGAAGAGGATGTGTCACCCATAACTTCCACTGGAGTATCTCTCCTGGCTGAGGTGAGTAAGGATAAAAAGGAGTGGGGGCCGGGACAGGAGGGGTATCTCAGGCAGGGCAATGGAAAGCCTCCAGGAGAGCGCCCGTGGCCAGGACCATCCTGGCTGACCTGCAGGCACCAAGTTGGCCTGCGTGCTTTCGCTGGTGTGGCTCCACGGCCCTTCCTCTAGGCTTTCAAGCCCTTGTACATATTCAGGTGTTTCACCTGGGAAGGGTGGGAACAGTTCAGCAGCAGCTGGCCTGGGGCTCAGCTCACGTTTACTCACAGAGGCCTCGGCACGGTCCCCCAGCTTTGCAATAAGGACGCTCCTTGCGAGGGCGGGTGGGGCTGCTGGCTGTATGGGAGATGATTCCCCACCTCTGACCAATTTCAGAATTGTTTACCACTGGAGCAAGTGCCTTGGTAGTGTTTTCCTCTGTATAACTGTTAGGTTCAGTTTTTTTTTTCTTTTTTGGTTCAAGTTAGATTTTATTCCTCTTTTATGTATTTATAGATATAAGCATGGAAATAATTCATTCTTATAAATACATCAGTGTGAATGGAAGAACTTTTTTTCTGTTTCATTTTTACATTTTATTTTTAAAAATTTTGAAATTTAATTTTTTTTATTTTTTTATACACTAGGTTATTATTAGTTATCTATTTTATGCATAGACATGTATACAGGTCAATCCCAATCTCCCAACTCATCCCACCACCACCACCCCATGGCTTCCCCCACTTTGTGCCCATACGTTTGTTCTCTACCTCTGTGTCTCTATTTCTGCCCTGCAAACCAGTTCATCTGTAGCATTTTTCTAGGTTCCACATATAGGCATTAAATACAATATTTGTTTTTCTCTTTCTGACATACTTCACTCTGTATGACAGTCTCTAGATCCATCAACTTGTCTACAAATGACTCAGTTTCATTCCTTTTATGGCTGAGTAATATTCCATTTTATATATGTACCACATCTTTATCCATTCGTCTGTCTGTGGGCATTTAGGTTGCTTCCATTACCTGGCTATTGTAAATAGTGCTGCAATGAACATTGTGGTGAATGTGTCTCTGTGATTTATGGTTTTCTCTGGGTATATGCCCAGAAGTGGGATTGCTGGATCCTATGGTAATTCTGTTTTTAGTTTTTTAAAGGAACCTCCATACTGTTCTCCATAGTGACTCTATCAATTTACATTCCCACCAATAGCGGAAGAGGTTTCCTTTTGTCCACACCCTCCCCAGAATTTGTTGTTTGTAGATTATCTGATGATGCCGATTCTAACAGGTGTGAGGTCTTACCTCATTGTAGTTTTGATTTGCATTTCTCTAATAATTAGTGATGTTGAGCAGCTTTTCATGTGCGTCTTGGCCATCTCTGTGTCTTCTTTGAAGAAACGTCTATTTAGATCTTCTGCCCATTTTTGTATTGGGTTGTTTGTTGTATTAATATTAAGCTGCATGAGCTGTATATATATATTGGAGATTAAACCTTTGTCCATTGATTCGTTTGTGAACGTTTTCGCCCCTTCTGAGGGTTACCTTTTTCCATTCCCGTTTTTTTAACACAGAAAGAAAGAAAGCAAAAGAATCAGAACACTAATGTGCGTGAAATATGCCTCTTGAAACTGTCGTTTTTAAATATGGACGTCTTTTGAATTTTTTGGTCGATATATGACCCCAGGATTTGTTTTCAGGGCAGGTGTCATTTACAGTCCTGTAATGATTTGGAATATCCACTGAGCATTAGCGCTGGGATTAAAGCTGCTGTTGTGTGAAACGGCCACAAGGTGGCAGCAGTTCTCCCTTACCAAATCTGGTTACTAGGGCAGCAGAGCCTCAATGGAAGTCGCGTCCTAGATTGGAATGTAGAACGGAATGTGCCAGGAGAAAGCCCCTCAAGTTTGTCTCACTACTTCTTGTTCGTGTTTTTAATTTTATTTTTTATTTTTTATACAGCAAGTTTGAGTACAACGTTTAGCTTGTTGTAGGTGTGCAAGAGGTGGTTCTTTTACACATAAACATATGTCTGTACTTCCTGGGATCCTTTTCCCATGTTCGTTATGACAGAATGTTGAGTAGTCTTCTCTTGGTACTCCGTAGGTCTTTGGTGATTATATATGTCTACTGTGTTTGTATATGTCTGTTAACCCCAATATCGTAATAAATTCAATCCTCACATCTTACCTTTGGTGAACCATAAGTTTGTTTAATGAATCTGTGATTGCCCTTCTCCGTGGAAATATCTGCCCTGGTATCAATTTATAGGTAACACCTATAAGTGATATGATATGATATGTGTCTTTCACTTTCTGACTTACTCCAAGTCACGTGATTACCTGTAGACTCATCTACGGTGCTGCAAATGGCATTGTGTGCTTTTTTTCCTTGGCGAATATTCTGTCTTAGCGAGGTCCATTTTCTGCAATGTGATTCCCTGAGGGCTGAGGATTAGCTGACCTGGGCAGCCTGACGCTGCCGGCAAGCCCTCCCCAGGTGTGCCTGGGTTGAGGTCAATATAAACAGCACTCCAGGCAGCAATAGCCCCTGCAGCTGTGCCTGACTCCATATTCTCTGCCCCATCAGCAGTCTCGCGGCTGTGCTGGTAGGAGGGTGTGAGGGTCCACGGCTTTGTGGGTGGCCCGGTGTGAGTGGGGCTCTGCTGGAATTTCTGCAGGAGTTGCCAGGCTGCCACCTGTAAAGAAGAGGATGTGTCACCCATAACTTCCACTGGAGTATCTCTCCGGGCTGAGGTGAGTAAGGACAAAAAGGAGTGGGGGCCGGGACAGGAGGGGTATCTCAGGCAGGGCAATGGAAAGCTTCCAGAAGACCGCCCGTGGCCAGGACCATCCTGGCTGACCTGCAGGCACCAAGTTGGCCTGCGTGCTTTCGCTGGTGTGGCTCCACGGCCCTTCCTCTAGGCTTTCAAGCCCTTGTACATATTCAGGTGTTTCACCTGGGAAGGGTGGGAACAGTTCAGCAGCAGCTGGCCTGGGGCTCAGCTCACGTTTACTCACAGAGGCCTCGGCACGGTCCCCCAGCTTTGCAATAAGGACGCTCCTTGCGTGGGCGGGTGGGGCTGCTGGCTGTATGGGAGATGATTCCCCACCTCTGACCAATTTCAGAATTGTTTACCACTGGAGCAAGTGCCTTGGTAGTGTTTTCCTCTGTATAACTGTTAGGTTCAGTTTTTTTTTTCTTTTTTGGTTCAAGTTAGATTTTATTCCTCTTTTATGTATTTATAGATATAAGCATGGAAATAATTCATTCTTATAAATACATCAGTGTGAATGGAAGAACTTTTTTTCTGTTTCATTTTTACATTTTATTTTTAAAAATTTTGAAATTTAATTTTTTTTATTTTTTTATACACTAGGTTATTATTAGTTATCTATTTTATGCATAGACATGTATACAGGTCAATCCCAATCTCCCAACTCATCCCACCACCACCACCCCATGGCTTCCCCCACTTTGTGTCGATACGTTTGTTCTCTACCTCTGTGTCTCTATTTCTGCCCTGCAAACCAGTTCATCTGTAGCATTTTTCTAGGTTCCACATATAGGCATTAAATACAATATTTGTTTTTCTCTTTCTGACTTACTTCACTCTGTATGACAGTCTCTAGATCCATCAACTTCTCTACAAATGACCCAGTTTCATTCCTTTTTATGGCTGAGTAATATTCCATTTTATATATGTACCACATCTTTATCCATTCATCTGTCTGTGGGCATTTATGTTGCTTCCATTACCTGGCTATTGTAAATAGTGCTGCAATGAACATTGTGGTGAATGTGTCTTTGTGATTTATGGTTTTCTCTGGGTATATGCCCAGAAGTGGGATTGCTGGATCCTATGGTAATTCTGTTTTTAGTTTTTTAAAGGAACCTCCATACTGTTCTCCATAGTGACTCTATCAATTTACATTCCCACCAATAGCGGAAGAGGTTTCCTATTGTCCACACCCTCCCCAGAATTTGTTGTTTGTAGATTATCTGATGATGCCGATTCTAACAGGTGTGAGGTCTTACCTCATTGTAGTTTTGATTTGCATTTCTCTAATAATTAGTGATGTTGAGCAGCTTTTCATGTGCGTCTTGGCCATCTCTGTGTCTTCTTTGAGGAAACGTCTATTTAGATCTTCTGCCCATTTTTGTATTGGGTTGTTTGTTGTATTAATATTAAGCTGCATGAGCTGTTTATATATATTGGAGATTAAACCTTTGTACATTGATTCGTTGTGAAAGTTTTCGCCCATTCTGAGGGTTGCCTTTTTCCATTCCCGTTTTTTTAACGAAGAAAGAAAGAAATCAAAAGAAGCAGAACACTAATGTGCGTGAAATATGCCTCTTGAAACTGTCGTTTTGAAATATGGACGTCTTTTGAATTTTTTGGTCGATATATGACCCCAGGATTTGTTTTCAGGGCAGGTGTCATTTACAGGCCTGTAATGATTTGGAATATCCACTGAGCATTAGCGCTGGGATTAAAGCTGCTGTTGTGTGAAACGCCCACAAGGTGGCAGCAGTTCTCCCTTACCAAATCTGGTTACTAGGGCAGCAGAGCCTCAATGGAAGTCGCGTTCTAGATTGGAATGTAGAACGGAATGTACCAGGAGAAAGCCCCTCAAGATTTTCTCACTAATTCTTGTTCGTGTTTTTAATTTAATTTTTTATTTTTTATTACAGCAAGTTTGAGTACAACGTTTAGCTTGTTGTAGGTGTGCAAGAGGTGGTTCTTTTACACATATACATATGTCTGTTCTTCCTGGGATCCTTTTCCCATGTTCGTTATGACAGAATGTTGAGTAGTCTTCTCTTGGTACTCCGTAGGTCTTTGGTGATTATATACGTCTACTGTGTTTGTATATGTCTGTTAACCCCAATATCATAATGAATTCAATCCTCACACCTTTCCTTTGGTGAACCATAAGTTTGTTTAATGAATCTTTGATTGCCCTTCTCCGTGGAAATATCTGCCCTGGTATCAATTTATAGGTAACACCTATAAGTGATATGATATGATATGTGTCTTTCACTTTCTGACTTACTCCAAGTCACGTGATTACCTCTAGACTCATCTACGGTGCTGCAAATGGCATTGTGTGCTTTTTGTCCTTGGCGAATATTCTGTCTTAGCGAGGTCCATTTTCTGCAATGTGATTCCCTGAGGGCTGAGGATTAGCTGACCTGGGCAGCCTGACCCTGCCGGCAAGCCCTCCCCAGGTGTGCCTGGGTTGAGGTCAATATAAACAGCACTCCAGGCAGCAATAGCCCCTGCAGCTGTGCCTGACTCCATATTCTCTGCCCCGTTAGCAGTCTCGGGGCTGTGCTGGTGGGAGGGTGTGAGGGTCCACGGCTTTGTGGGTGGCCCGGTGTGAGTGGGGCTCTGCTGGACTTTCTGCAGGAGTTGCCAGGCTGCCACCTGTAAAGAAGAGGATGTGTCACCCATAACTTCCACTGGAGTATCTCTCCTGGCTGAGGTGAGTAAGGATAAAAAGGAGTGGGGGCCGGGACAGGAGGGGTATCTCAGGCAGGGCAATGGAAAGCCTCCAGGAGAGCGCCCGTGGCCAGGACCATCCTGGCTGACCTGCAGGCACCAAGTTGGCCTGCGTGCTTTCGCTGGTGTGGCTCCACGGCCCTTCCTCTAGGCTTTCAAGCCCTTGTACATATTCAGGTGTTTCACCTGGGAAGGGTGGGAAGAGTTCAGCAGCAGCTGGCCTGGGGCTCAGCTCACGTTTACTCACAGAGGCCTCGGCACGGTCCCCCAGCTTTGCAATAAGGACGCTCCTTGCGAGGGCGGGTGGGGCTGCTGGCTGTATGGGAGATGATTCCCCACCTCTGACCAATTTCAGAATTGTTTACCACTGGAGCAAGTGCCTTGGTAGTGTTTTCCTCTGTATAACTGTTAGGTTCAGTTTTTTTTTTCTTTTTTGGTTCAAGTTAGATTTTATTCCTCTTTTATGTATTTATAGATATAAGCATGGAAATAATTCATTCTTATAAATACATCAGTGTGAATGGAAGAACTTTTTTTCTGTTTCATTTTTACATTTTATTTTTAAAAATTTTGAAATTTAATTTTTTTTATTTTTTTATACACTAGGTTATTATTAGTTATCTATTTTATGCATAGACATGTATACAGGTCAATCCCAATCTCCCAACTCATCCCACCACCACCACCCCATGGCTTCCCACACTTTGTGCCCATACGTTTGTTCTCTACCTCTGTGTCTCTATTTCTGCCCTGCAAACCAGTTCATCTGTAGCATTTTTCTAGGTTCCACATATAGGCATTAAATACAATATTTGTTTTTCTCTTTCTGGCTTACTTCACTCTGTATGACAGTCTCTAGATCCATCAACTTCTCTACAAATGACCCAGTTTCATTCCTTTTATGGCTGAGTAATATTCCATTTTATATATGTACCACATCTTTATCCATTCGTCTGTCTGTGGGCATTTAGGTTGCTTCCATTACCTGGCTATTGTAAATAGTGCTGCAATGAACATTGTGGTGAATGTGTCTCTGTGATTTATGGTTTTTTCTGGGTATATGCCCAGAAGTGGGATTGCTGGATCCTATGGTAATTCTCTTTTTAGTTTTTTAAAGGAACCTCCATACTGTTCTCCATAGTGACTCTATCAATTTACTTTCCCACCAATAGCAGAACAGGGTTCCTTTTGTCCACACCCTCCCCAGAATTTGTTGTTTGTAGATTATCTGATGATGCCGATTCTAACAGGTGTGAGGTCTTACCTCATTGTAGTTTTGATTTGCATTTCTCTAATAATTAGTGATGTTGAGCAGCTTTTCATGTGCGTCTTGGCCATCTCTGTGTCTTCTTTGAAGAAACGTCTATTTAGATCTTCTGCCCATTTTTGTATTGGGTTGTTTGTTGTATTAATATTAAGCTGCATGAGCTGTATATATATATTGGAGATTAAACCTTTGTCCATTGATTCGTTTGTGAACGTTTTCGCCCCTTCTGAGGGTTACCTTTTTCCATTCCCGTTTTTTTAACACAGAAAGAAAGAAAGCAAAAGAATCAGAACACTAATGTGCGTGAAATATGCCTCTTGAAACTGTCGTTTTGAAATATGGACGTCTTTTGAAATTTTTGGTCGATATATGACCCCAGGATTTGTTTTCAGGGCAGGTGTCATTTACAGGCCTGTAATGATTTGGAATATCCACTGACCATTAGCGCTGGGATTAAAGCTGCTGTTGTGTGAAACGGCCACAAGGTGGCAGCAGTTCTCCCTTACCAAATCTGGTTACTAGGGCAGCAGAGCCTCAATGGAAGTCGCGTCCTAGATTGGAATGTAGAACGGAATGTACCAGGAGAAAGCCCCTCAAGTTTGTCTCACTACTTCTTGTTCGTGTTTTTAATTTTATTTTTTATTTTTTATTACAGCAAGTTTGAGTACAACGTTTAGCTTGTTGTAGGTGTGCAAGAGGTGGTTCTTTTACACATAAACATATGTCTGTACTTCCTGGGATCCTTTTCCCATGTACGTTATGACAGAATGTTGAGTAGTCTTCTCTTGGTACTCCGTAGGTCTTTGGTGATTATATATGTCTACTGTGTTTGTATATGTCTGTTAACCCCAATTTCGTAATGAATTCAATCCTCACACCTTTCCTTTGGTGAACCATAAGTTTGTTTAATGAATCTGTGATTGCCCTTCTCCGTGGAAATATCTGCCCTGGTATCAATTTATAGGTAACACCTATAAGTGATATGGTATGATATGTGTCTTTCACTTTCTGACTTACTCCAAGTCACGTGATTACCTGTAGACTCATCTACGGTGCTGCAAATGGCATTGTGTGCTTTTTTTCCTTGGCGAATATTCTGTCTTAGCGAGGTCCATTTTCTGCAATGTGATTCCCTGAGGGCTGAGGATTAGCTGACCTGGGCAGCCTGACGCTGCCGGCAAGCCCTCCCCAGGTGTGCCTGGGTTGAGGTCAATATAAACAGCACTCCAGGCAGCAATAGCCCCTGCAGCTGTGCCTGACTCCATATTCTCTGCCCCATCAGCAGTCTCGCGGCTGTGCTGGTAGGAGGGTGTGAGGGTCCACGGCTTTGTGGGTGGCCCGGTGTGAGTGGGGCTCTGCTGGAATTTCTGCAGGAGTTGCCAGGCTGCCACCTGTAAAGAAGAGGATGTGTCACCCATAACTTCCACTGGAGTATCTCTCCGGGCTGAGGTGAGGAAGGACAAAAAGGAGTGGGGGCCGGGACAGGAGGGGTATCTCAGGCAGGGCAATGGAAAGCTTCCAGAAGAGCGCCCGTGGCCAGGACCATCCTGGCTGACCTGCAGGCACCAAGTTGGCCTGCGTGCTTTCGCTGGTGTGGCTCCACGGCCCTTCCTCTAGGCTTTCAAGCCCTTGTACATATTCAGGTGTTTCACCTGGGAAGGGTGGGAACAGTTCAGCAGCAGCTGGCCTGGGGCTCAGCTCACGTTTACTCACAGAGGCCTCGGCACGGTCCCCCAGCTTTGCAATAAGGACGCTCCTTGCGTGGGCGGGTGGGGCTGCTGGCTGTATGGGAGATGATTCCCCACCTCTGACCAATTTCAGAATTGTTTACCACTGGAGCAAGTGCCTTGGTAGTGTTTTCCTCTGTATAACTGTTAGGTTCAGTTTTTTTTTTCTTTTTTGGTTCAAGTTAGATTTTATTCCTCTTTTATGTATTTATAGATATAAGCATGGAAATAATTCATTCTTATAAATACATCAGTGTGAATGGAAGAACTTTTTTTCTGTTTCATTTTTACATTTTATTTTTAAAAATTTTGAAATTTAATTTTTTTTTATTTTTTTATACACTAGGTTATTATTAGTTATCTATTTTATGCATAGACATGTATACAGGTCAATCCCAATCTCCCAACTCATCCCACCACCACCACCCCATGGCTTCCCCCACTTTGTGCCCATACGTTTGTTCTCTACCTCTGTGTCTCTATTTCTGCCCTGCAAACCAGTTCATCTGTAGCATTTTTCTAGGTTCCACATATAGGCATTAAATACAATATTTGTTTTTCTCTTTCTGACTTACTTCACTCTGTATGACAGTCTCTAGATCCATCAACTTCTCTACAAATGACCCAGTTTCATTCCTTTTTATGGCTGAGTAATATTCCATTTTATATATGTACCACATCTTTATCCATTCATCTGTCTGTGGGCATTTATGTTGCTTCCATTACCTGGCTATTGTAAATAGTGCTGCAATGAACATTGTGGTGAATGTGTCTTTGTGATTTATGGTTTTCTCTGGGTATATGCCCAGAAGTGGGATTGCTGGATCCTATGGTAATTCTGTTTTTAGTTTTTTAAAGGAACCTCCATACTGTTCTCCATAGTGACTCTATCAATTTACATTCCCACCAATAGCGGAAGAGGTTTCCTATTGTCCACACCCTCCCCAGAATTTGTTGTTTGTAGATTATCTGATGATGCCGATTCTAACAGGTGTGAGGTCTTACCTCATTGTAGTTTTGATTTGCATTTCTCTAATAATTAGTGATGTTGAGCAGCTTTTCATGTGCGTCTTGGCCATCTCTGTGTCTTCTTTGAGGAAACGTCTATTTAGATCTTCTGCCCATTTTTGTATTGGGTTGTTTGTTGTATTAATATTAAGCTGCATGAGCTGTTTATATATATTGGAGATTAAACCTTTGTACATTGATTCGTTTGTGAAAGTTTTCGCCCATTCTGAGGGTTGCCTTTTTCCATTCCCGTTTTTTTAACGAAGAAAGAAAGAAATCAAAAGAAGCAGAACACTAATGTGCGTGAAATATGCCTCTTGAAACTGTCGTTTTGAAATATGGACGTCTTTTGAATTTTTTGGTCGATATATGACCCCAGGATTTGTTTTCAGGGCAGGTGTCATTTACAGGCCTGTAATGATTTGGAATATCCACTGAGCATTAGCGCTGGGATTAAAGCTGCTGTTGTGTGAAACGCCCACAAGGTGGCAGCAGTTCTCCCTTACCAAATCTGGTTACTAGGGCAGCAGAGCCTCAATGGAAGTCGCGTTCTAGTATGGAATGTAGAACGGAATGTACCAGGAGAAAGCCCCTCAAGATTTTCTCACTAATTCTTGTTCGTGTTTTTAATTTAATTTTTTATTTTTTATTACAGCAAGTTTGAGTACAACGTTTAGCTTGTTGTAGGTGTGCAAGAGGTGGTTCTTTTACACATATACATATGTCTGTTCTTCCTGGGATCCTTTTCCCATGTTCGTTATGACAGAATGTTGAGTAGTCTTCTCTTGGTACTCCGTAGGTCTTTGGTGATTATATACGTCTACTGTGTTTGTATATGTCTGTTAACCCCAATATCATAATGAATTCAATCCTCACACCTTTCCTTTGGTGAACCATAAGTTTGTTTAATGAATCTTTGATTGCCCTTCTCCGTGGAAATATCTGCCCTGGTATCAATTTATAGGTAACACCTATAAGTGATATGATATGATATGTGTCTTTCACTTTCTGACTTACTCCAAGTCACGTGATTACCTCTAGACTCATCTACGGTGCTGCAAATGGCATTGTGTGCTTTTTGTCCTTGGCGAATATTCTGTCTTAGCGAGGTCCATTTTCTGCAATGTGATTCCCTGAGGGCTGAGGATTAGCTGACCTGGGCAGCCTGACCCTGCCGGCAAGCCCTCCCCAGGTGTGCCTGGGTTGAGGTCAATATAAACAGCACTCCAGGCAGCAATAGCCCCTGCAGCTGTGCCTGACTCCATATTCTCTGCCCCGTCAGCAGTCTCGGGGCTGTGCTGGTGGGAGGGTGTGAGGGTCCACGGCTTTGTGGGTGGCCCGGTGTGAGTTGGGCTCTGCTGGACTTTCTGCAGGAGTTGCCAGGCTGCCACCTGTAAAGAAGAGGATGTGTCACCCATAACTTCCACTGGAGTATCTCTCCTGGCTGAGGTGAGTAAGGATAAAAAGGAGTGGGGGCCGGGACAGGAGGGGTATCTCAGGCAGGGCAATGGAAAGCCTCCAGGAGAGCGCCCGTGGCCAGGACCATCCTGGCTGACCTGCAGGCACCAAGTTGGCCTGCGTGCTTTCGCTGGTGTGGCTCCACGGCCCTTCCTCTAGGCTTTCAAGCCCTTGTACATATTCAGGTGTTTCACCTGGGAAGGGTGGGAACAGTTCAGCAGCAGCTGGCCTGGGGCTCAGCTCACGTTTACTCACAGAGGCCTCGGCACGGTCCCCCAGCTTTGCAATAAGGACGCTCCTTGCGAGGGCGGGTGGGGCTGCTGGCTGTATGGGAGATGATTCCCCACCTCTGACCAATTTCAGAATTGTTTACCACTGGAGCAAGTGCCTTGGTAGTGTTTTCCTCTGTATAACTGTTAGGTTCAGTTTTTTTTTTCTTTTTTGGTTCAAGTTAGATTTTATTCCTCTTTTATGTATTTATAGATATAAGCATGGAAATAATTCATTCTTATAAATACATCAGTGTGAATGGAAGAACTTTTTTTCTGTTTCATTTTTACATTTTATTTTTAAAAATTTTGAAATTTAATTTTTTTTATTTTTTTATACACTAGGTTATTATTAGTTATCTATTTTATGCATAGACATGTATACAGGTCAATCCCAATCTCCCAACTCATCCCACCACCACCACCCCATGGCTTCCCCCACTTTGTGCCCATACGTTTGTTCTCTACCTCTGTGTCTCTATTTCTGCCCTGCAAACCAGTTCATCTGTAGCATTTTTCTAGGTTCCACATATAGGCATTAAATACAATATTTGTTTTTCTCTTTCTGACATACTTCACTCTGTATGACAGTCTCTAGATCCATCAACTTCTCTACAAATGACTCAGTTTCATTCCTTTTATGGCTGAGTAATATTCCATTTTATATATGTACCACATCTTTATCCATTCGTCTGTCTGTGGGCATTTAGGTTGCTTCCATTACCTGGCTATTGTAAATAGTGCTGCAATGAACATTGTGGTGAATGTGTCTCTGTGATTTATGGTTTTCTCTGGGTATATGCCCAGAAGTGGGATTGCTGGATCCTATGGTAATTCTCTTTTTAGTTTTTTAAAGGAACCTCCATACTGTTCTCCATAGTGACTCTATCAATTTACTTTCCCACCAATAGCAGAACAGGGTTCCTTTTGTCCACACCCTCCCCAGAATTTGTTGTTTGTAGATTATCTGATGATGCCGATTCTAACAGGTGTGAGGTCTTACCTCATTGTAGTTTTGATTTGCATTTCTCTAATAATTAGTGATGTTGAGCAGCTTTTCATGTGCGTCTTGGCCATCTCTGTGTCTTCTTTGAAGAAACGTCTATTTAGATCTTCTGCCCATTTTTGTATTGGGTTGTTTGTTGTATTAATATTAAGCTGCATGAGCTGTATATATATATTGGAGATTAAACCTTTGTCCATTGATTCGTTTGTGAACGTTTTCGCCCCTTCTGAGGGTTACCTTTTTCCATTCCCGTTTTTTTAACACAGAAAGAAAGAAAGCAAAAGAATCAGAACACTAATGTGCGTGAAATATGCCTCTTGAAACTGTCGTTTTTAAATATGGACGTCTTTTGAATTTTTTGGTCGATATATGACCCCAGGATTTGTTTTCAGGGCAGGTGTCATTTACAGTCCTGTAATTATTTGGAATATCCACTGAGCATTAGCGCTGGGATTAAAGCTGCTGTTGTGTGAAACGGCCACAAGGTGGCAGCAGTTCTCCCTTACCAAATCTGGTTACTAGGGCAGCAGAGCCTCAATGGAAGTCGCGTCCTAGATTGGAATGTAGAACGGAATGTGCCAGGAGAAAGCCCCTCAAGTTTGTCTCACTACTTCTTGTTCGTGTTTTTAATTTTATTTTTTATTTTTTATACAGCAAGTTTGAGTACAACGTTTAGCTTGTTGTAGGTGTGCAAGAGGTGGTTCTTTTACACATAAACATATGTCTGTACTTCCTGGGATCCTTTTCCCATGTTCGTTATGACAGAATGTTGAGTAGTCTTCTCTTGGTACTCCGTAGGTCTTTGGTGATTATATATGTCTACTGTGTTTGTATATGTCTGTTAACCCCAATATCGTAATGAATTCAATCCTCACATCTTACCTTTGGTGAACCATAAGTTTGTTTAATGAATCTGTGATTGCCCTTCTCCGTGGAAATATCTGCCCTGGTATCAATTTATAGGTAACACCTATAAGTGATATGATATGATATGTGTCTTTCACTTTCTGACTTACTCCAAGTCACGTGATTACCTCTAGACTCATCTACGGTGCTGCAAATGGCATTGTGTGCTTTTTTTCCTTGGCGAATATTCTGTCTTAGCGAGGTCCATTTTCTGCAATGTGATTCCCTGAGGGCTGAGGATTAGCTGACCTGGGCAGCCTGACCCTGCCGGCAAGCCCTCCCCAGGTGTGCCTGGGTTGAGGTCAATATAAACAGCACTCCAGGCAGCAATAGCCCCTGCAGCTGTGCCTGACTCCATATTCTCTGCCCCGTCAGCAGTATCGGGGCTGTGCTGCTGGGAGGGTGTGAGGGTCCACGGCTTTGTGGGTGGCCCGGTGTGAGTGGGGCTCTGCTGGACTTTCGGCAGGAGTTGCCAGGCTGCCACCTGTAAAGAAGAGGATGTGTCACCCATAACTTCCACTGGAGTATCTCTCCGGGCTGAGGTGAGTAAGGATAAAAAGGAGTGGGGGCCGGGACAGGAGGGGTATCTCAGGCAGGGCAATGGAAAGCTTCCAGAAGAGCGCCCGTGGCCAGGACCATCCTGGCTGACCTGCAGGCACCAAGTTGGCCTGCGTGCTTTCGCTGGTGTGGCTCCACGGCCCTTCCTCTAGGCTTTCAAGCCCTTGTACATATTCAGGTGTTTCACCTGGGAAGGGTGGGAACAGTTCAGCAGCAGCTGGCCTGGGGCTCAGCTCACGTTTACTCACAGAGGCCTCGGCACGGTCCCACAGCTTTGCAATAAGGAGGCTCCTTGCGTGGGCGGGTGGGGCTGCTGGCTGTATGGGAGATGATTCCCCACCTCTGACCAATTTCAGAATTGTTTACCACTGGAGCAAGTGCCTTGGTAGTGTTTTCCTCTGTATAACTGTTAGGTTCAGTTTTTTTTTTCTTTTTTGGTTCAAGTTAGATTTTATTCCTCTTTTATGTATTTATAGATATAAGCATGGAAATAATTCATTCTTATAAACACATCAGTGTGAATGGAAGAACTTTTTTTCTGTTTCATTTTTACATTTTATTTTTAAAAATTTTGAAATTTAATTTTTTTTATTTTTTTATACACTAGGTTATTATTAGTTATCTATTTTATGCATAGACATGTATACAGGTCAATCCCAATCTCCCAACTCATCCCACCACCACCACCCCATGGCTTCCCCCACTTTGTGCCCATACGTTTGTTCTCTACCTCTGTGTCTCTATTTCTGCCCTGCAAACCAGTTCATCTGTAGCATTTTTCTAGGTTCCACATATAGGCATTAAATACAATATTTGTTTTTCTCTTTCTGACATACTTCACTCTGTATGACAGTCTCTAGATCCATCAACTTCTCTACAAATGACTCAGTTTCATTCCTTTTATGGCTGAGTAATATTCCATTTTATATATGTACCACATCTTTATCCATTCGTCTGTCTGTGGGCATTTAGGTTGCTTCCATTACCTGGCTATTGTAAATAGTGCTGCAATGAACATTGTGGTGAATGTGTCTCTGTGATTTATGGTTTTCTCTGGGTATATGCCCAGAAGTGGGATTGCTGGATCCTATGGTAATTCTCTTTTTAGTTTTTTAAAGGAACCTCCATACTGTTCTCCATAGTGACTCTATCAATTTACTTTCCCACCAATAGCAGAACAGGGTTCCTTTTGTCCACACCCTCCCCAGAATTTGTTGTTTGTAGATTATCTGATGATGCCGATTCTAACAGGTGTGAGGTCTTACCTCATTGTAGTTTTGATTTGCATTTCTCTAATAATTAGTGATGTTGAGCAGCTTTTCATGTGCGTCTTGGCCATCTCTGTGTCTTCTTTGAAGAAACGTCTATTTAGATCTTCTGCCCATTTTTGTATTGGGTTGTTTGTTGTATTAATATTAAGCTGCATGAGCTGTATATATATATTGGAGATTAAACCTTTGTCCATTGATTCGTTTGTGAACGTTTTCGCCCCTTCTGAGGGTTACCTTTTTCCATTCCCGTTTTTTTAACACAGAAAGAAAGAAAGCAAAAGAATCAGAACACTAATGTGCGTGAAATATGCCTCTTGAAACTGTCGTTTTTAAATATGGACGTCTTTTGAATTTTTTGGTCGATATATGACCCCAGGATTTGTTTTCAGGGCAGGTGTCATTTACAGTCCTGTAATGATTTGGAATATCCACTGAGCATTAGCGCTGGGATTAAAGCTGCTGTTGTGTGAAACGGCCACAAGGTGGCAGCAGTTCTCCCTTACCAAATCTGGTTACTAGGGCAGCAGAGCCTCAATGGAAGTCGCGTCCTAGATTGGAATGTAGAACGGAATGTGCCAGGAGAAAGCCCCTCAAGTTTGTCTCACTACTTCTTGTTCGTGTTTTTAATTTTATTTTTTATTTTTTATACAGCAAGTTTGAGTACAACGTTTAGCTTGTTGTAGGTGTGCAAGAGGTGGTTCTTTTACACATAAACATATGTCTGTACTTCCTGGGATCCTTTTCCCATGTTCGTTATGACAGAATGTTGAGTAGTCTTCTCTTGGTACTCCGTAGGTCTTTGGTGATTATATATGTCTACTGTGTTTGTATATGTCTGTTAACCCCAATATCGTAATGAATTCAATCCTCACATCTTACCTTTGGTGAACCATAAGTTTGTTTAATGAATCTGTGATTGCCCTTCTCCGTGGAAATATCTGCCCTGGTATCAATTTATAGGTAACACCTATAAGTGATATGATATGATATGTGTCTTTCACTTTCTGACTTACTCCAAGTCACGTGATTACCTCTAGACTCATCTACGGTGCTGCAAATGGCATTGTGTGCTTTTTTTCCTTGGCGAATATTCTGTCTTAGCGAGGTCCATTTTCTGCAATGTGATTCCCTGAGGGCTGAGGATTAGCTGACCTGGGCAGCCTGACCCTGCCGGCAAGCCCTCCCCAGGTGTGCCTGGGTTGAGGTCAATATAAACAGCACTCCAGGCAGCAATAGCCCCTGCAGCTGTGCCTGACTCCATATTCTCTGCCCCGTCAGCAGTATCGGGGCTGTGCTGCTGGGAGGGTGTGAGGGTCCACGGCTTTGTGGGTGGCCCGGTGTGAGTGGGGCTCTGCTGGACTTTCGGCAGGAGTTGCCAGGCTGCCACCTGTAAAGAAGAGGATGTGTCACCCATAACTTCCACTGGAGTATCTCTCCGGGCTGAGGTGAGTAAGGATAAAAAGGAGTGGGGGCCGGGACAGGAGGGGTATCTCAGGCAGGGCAATGGAAAGCTTCCAGAAGAGCGCCCGTGGCCAGGACCATCCTGGCTGACCTGCAGGCACCAAGTTGGCCTGCATGCTTTCGCTGGTGTGGCTCCACGGCCCTTCCTCTAGGCTTTCAAGCCCTTGTACATATTCAGGTGTTTCACCTGGGAAGGGTGGGAACAGTTCAGCAGCAGCTGGCCTGGGGCTCAGCTCACGTTTACTCACAGAGGCCTCGGCACGGTCCCACAGCTTTGCAATAAGGACGCTCCTTGCGTGGGCGGGCGGGGCTGCTGGCTCTATCGGAGATGATTCCCCACCTCTGACCAATTTCAGAATTGTTTACCACTGGAGCAAGTGCCTTGGTAGTGTTTTCCTCTGTATAACTGTTAGGTTCAGTTTTTTTTTTCTTTTTTGGTTCAAGTTAGATTTTATTCCTCTTTTATGTATTTATAGATATAAGCATGGAAATAATTCATTCTTATAAACACATCAGTGTGAATGGAAGAACTTTTTTTCTGTTTCATTTTTACATTTTATTTTTAAAAATTTTGAAATTTAATTTTTTTTATTTTTTTATATACTAGGTTATTATTAGTTATCTATTTTATGCATAGACATGTATACAGGTCAATCCCAATCTCCCAACTCATCCCACCACCACCACCCCATGGCTTCCCCCACTTTGTGCCCATACGTTTGTTCTCTACCTCTGTGTCTCTATTTCTGCCCTGCAAACCAGTTCATCTGTAGCATTTTTCTAGGTTCCACATATAGGCATTAAATACAATATTTGTTTTTCTCTTTCTGACTTACTTCACTCTGTATGACAGTCTCTAGATCCATCAACTTCTCTACAAATGACTCAGTTTCATTCCTTTTTATGGCTGAGTAATATTCCATTTTATATATGTACCACATCTTTATCCATTCGTCTGTCTGTGGGCATTTAGGTTGCTTCCATTACCTGGCTATTGTAAATAGTGCTGCAATGAACACTGTGGTGAATGTGTCTCTGTGATTTATGGTTTTCTCTGGGTATATGCCCAGAAGTGGGATTGCTGGATCCTATGGTAATTCTGTTTTTAGTTTTTTAAAGGAACCTCCATACTGTTCTCCATAGTGACTCTATCAATTTACATTCCCACAAATAGCAGAAGAGGGTTCCTTTTGTCCACACCCTCCCCAGAATTTGTTGTTTGTAGATTATCTGATGATGCCGATTCTAACAGGTGTGAGGTCTTACCTCATTGTAGTTTTGATTTGCATTTCTCTAATAATTAGTGATGTTGAGCAGCTTTTCATGTGCGTCCTGGCCATCTCTGTGTCTTCTTTGAAGAAACGTCTATTTAGATCTTCTGCCATTTTTGTATTGGGTTGTTTGTTGTATTAATATTAAGCTGCATGAGCTGTATATATATACTGGAGATTAAACCTATGTCCATTGATTCGTTTGTGAACGTTTTCGCCCCTTCTGAGGGTTACCTTTTTCCATTCCCGTTTTTTTAACACAGAAAGAAAGAAAGCAAAAGAATCAGAACACTAATGTGCGTGAAATATGCCTCTTGAAACTGTCGTTTTGAAATATGGACGTCTTTTGAAATTTTTGGTCGATATATGACCCCAGGATTTGTTTTCAGGGCAGGTGTCATTTACAGGCCTGTAATGATTTGGAATATCCACTGACCATTAGCGCTGGGATTAAAGCTGCTGTTGTGTGAAACGGCCACAAGGTGGCAGCAGTTCTCCCTTACCAAATCTGGTTACTAGGGCAGCAGAGCCTCAATGGAAGTCGCGTTCTAGATTGGAATGTAGAACGGAATGTGCCAGGAGAAAGCCCCTCAAGTTTGTCTCACTACTTCTTGTTCGTGTTTTTAATTTTATTTTTTATTTTTTATTACAGCAAGTTTGAGTACAACGTTTAGCTTGTTGTAGGTGTGCAAGAGGTGGTTCTTTTACACATAAACATATGTCTGTACTTCCTGGGATCCTTTTCCCATGTACGTTATGACAGAATGTTGAGTAGTCTTCTCTTGGTACTCCGTAGGTCTTTGGTGATTATATATGTCTACTGTGTTTGTATATGTCTGTTAACCCCAATATCGTAATGAATTCAATCCTCACACCTTTCCTTTGGTGAACCATAAGTTTGTTTAATGAATCTGTGATTGCCCTTCTCCGTGGAAATATCTGCCCTGGTATCAATTTATAGGTAACACCTATAAGTGGTATGATATGATATGTGTCTTTCACTTTCTGACTTACTCCAAGTCACGTGATTACCTCTAGACTCATCTACGGTGCTGCAAATGGCATTGTGTGCTTTTTTTCCTTGGCGAATATTCTGTCTTAGCGAGGTCCATTTTCTGCAATGTGATTCCCTGAGGGCTGAGGATTAGCTGACCTGGGCAGCCTGACGCTGCCGGCAAGCCCTCCCCAGGTGTGCCTGGGTTGAGGTCAATATAAACAGCACTCCAGGCAGCAATAGCCCCTAGAGCTGTGCCTGACTCCATATTCTCTGCCCCGTCAGCAGTATCGGGGCTGTGCTGCTGGGAGGGTGTGAGGGTCCACGGCTTTGTGGGTGGCCCGGTGTGAGTGGGGCTCTGCTGGACTTTCTGCAGGAGTTGCCAGGCTGCCACCTGTAAAGAAGAGGATGTGTCACCCATAACTTCCACTGGAATATCTCTCCGGGCTGAGGTGAGTAAGGATAAAAAGGAGTGGGGGCCGGGACTGGAGGGGTATCTCAGGCAGGGCAATGGAAAGCTTCCAGAAGACCGCCCGTGGCCAGGACCATCCTGGCTGACCTGCAGGCACCAAGTTGGCCTGCGTGCTTTCGCTGGTGTGGCTCCACGGCCCTTCCTCTAGGCTTTCAAGCCCTTGTACATATTCAGGTGTTTCACCTGGGAAGGGTGGGAACAGTTCAGCAGCAGCTGGCCTGGGGCTCAGCTCACGTTTACTCACAGAGGCCTCGGCACGGTCCCCCAGCTTTGCAATAAGGACGCTCCTTGCGTGGGCGGGTGGGGCTGCTGGCTGTATGGGAGATGATTCCCCACCTCTGACCAATTTCAGAATTGTTTACCACTGGAGCAAGTGCCTTGGTAGTGTTTTCCTCTGTATAACTGTTAGGTTCAGTTTTTTTTTTCTTTTTTGGTTCAAGTTAGATTTTATTCCTCTTTTATGTATTTATAGATATAAGCATGGAAATAATTCATTCTTATAAATACATCAGTGTGAATGGAAGAACTTTTTTCTGTTTCATTTTTACATTTTATTTTTAAAAATTTTGAAATTTTATTTTTTTTATTTTTTTATACACTAGGTTATTATTAGTTATCTATTTTATGCATAGACATGTATACAGGTCAATCCCAATCTCCCAACTCATCCCACCACCACCACCCCATGGCTTCCCCCACTTTGTGCCCATACGTTTGTTCTCTACCTCTGTGTCTCTATTTCTGCCCTGCAAACCAGTTCATCTGTAGCATTTTTCTAGGTTCCACATATAGGCATTAAATACAATATTTGTTTTTCTCTTTCTGACTTACTTCACTCTGTATGACAGTCTCTAGATCCATCAACTTCTCTACAAATGACCCAGTTTCATTCCTTTTTATGGCTGAGTAATATTCCATTTTATATATGTACCACATCTTTATCCATTCATCTGTCTGTGGGCATTTATGTTGCTTCCATTACCTGGCTATTGTAAATAGTGCTGCAATGAACATTGTGGTGAATGTGTCTTTGTGATTTATGGTTTTCTCTGGGTATATGCCCAGAAGTGGGATTGCTGGATCCTATGGTAATTCTGTTTTTAGTTTTTTAAAGGAACCTCCATACTGTTCTCCATAGTGACTCTATCAATTTACATTCCCACCAATAGCGGAAGAGGTTTCCTATTGTGCACACCCTCCCCAGAATTTGTTGTTTGTAGATTATCTGATGATGCCGATTCTAACAGGTGTGAGGTCTTACCTCATTGTAGTTTTGATTTGCATTTCTCTAATAATTAGTGATGTTGAGCAGCTTTTCATGTGCGTCTTGGCCATCTCTGTGTCTTCTTTGAGGAAACGTCTATTTAGATCTTCTGCCCATTTTTGTATTGGGTTGTTTGTTGTATTAATATTAAGCTGCATGAGCTGTTTATATATATTGGAGATTAAACCTTTGTACATTGATTCGTTTGTGAAAGTTTTCGCCCATTCTGAGGGTTGCCTTTTTCCATTCCCGTTTTTTTAACGAAGAAAGAAAGAAATCAAAAGAAGCAGAACACTAATGTGCGTGAAATATGCCTCTTGAAACTGTCGTTTTGAAATATGGACGTCTTTTGAATTTTTTGGTCGATATATGACCCCAGGATTTGTTTTCAGGGCAGGTGTCATTTACAGGCCTGTAATGATTTGGAATATCCACTGACCATTAGCGCTGGGATTAAAGCTGCTGTTGTGTGAAATGCCCACAAGGTGGCAGCAGTTCTCCCTTACCAAATCTGGTTACTAGGGCAGCAGAGCCTCAATGGAAGTCGCGTTCTAGTATGGAATGTAGAACGGAATGTACCAGGAGAAAGCCCCTCAAGATTTTCTCACTAATTCTTGTTCGTGTTTTTAATTTAATTTTTTATTTTTTATTACAGCAAGTTTGAGTACAACGTTTAGCTTGTTGTAGGTGTGCAAGAGGTGGTTCTTTTACACATATACATATGTCTGTTCTTCCTGGGATCCTTTTCCCATGTTCGTTATGACAGAATGTTGAGTAGTCTTCTCTTGGTACTCCGTAGGTCTTTGGTGATTATATACGTCTACTGTGTTTGTATATGTCTGTTAACCCCAATATCATAATGAATTCAATCCTCACACCTTTCCTTTGGTGAACCATAAGTTTGTTTAATGAATCTGTGATTGCCCTTCTCCGTGGAAATATCTGCC
Source organism: Mesoplodon bidens (assembly GCF_964165515.1). Classification (NCBI taxonomy): domain Eukaryota; kingdom Metazoa; phylum Chordata; class Mammalia; order Artiodactyla; family Ziphiidae; genus Mesoplodon; species Mesoplodon bidens. The sequence goes on from NW_027672225.1 coordinate 65,888, forward strand.
CTGGTATCAATTTATAGGTAACACCTATAAGTGATATGGTATGATATGTGTCTTTCACTTTCTGACTTACTCCAAATCACGTGATTACCTCTAGACTCATCTACGGTGCTGCAAATGGCATTGTGTGCTTCTTTTCCTTGGCGAATATTGTGTCTTAGCGAGGTCCATTTTCTGCAATGTGATTCCCTGAGGGCTGAGGATTAGCTGACCTGGGCAGCCTGACCCTGCCGGCAAGCCCTCCCCAGGTGTGCCTGGGTTGAGGTCAATATAAACAGCACTCCAGGCAGCAATAGCCCCTGCAGCTGTGCCTGACTCCATATTCTCTGCCCCGTCAGCAGTCTCGGGGCTGTGCTGGTGGGAGGGAGTGAGGGTCCACGGCTTTGTGGGTGGCCCGGTGTGAGTGGGGCTCTGCTGGACTTTCTGCAGGAGTTGCCAGGCTGCCACATGTAAAGAATAGGATGTGTCACCCATAACTTCCACTGGAATATCTCTCCGGGCTGAGGTGAGGAAGGAAAAAAAGGAGTGGGGGCCGGGACAGGAGGGGTATCTCAGGCAGGGCAATGGAAAGCTTCCAGAAGAGCGCCCGTGGCCCGGACCATCCTGGCTGACCTGCAGGCACCAAGTTGGCCTGCGTGCTGTCGCTGGTGTGGCTCCACGGCCCTTCCTCTAGGCTTTCAAGCCCTTGTACATATTCAGGAGTTTCACCTGGGAAGGGTGGGAAGAGTTCAGCAGCAGCTGGCCTGGGGCTCAGCTCACGTTTACTCACAGAGGCCTCGGCACGGTCCCCCAGCTTTGCAATAAGGACGCTCCTTGCGTGGGCGGGCGGGGCTGCTGGCTGTATGGGAGATGATTCCCCACCTCTGACCAATTTCAGAATTGTTTACCACTGGAGCAAGTGCCTTGGTAGTGTTTTCCTCTGTATAACTGTTAGGTTCAGTTTTTTTTTTCTTTTTTGGTTCAAGTTAGATTTTATTCCTCTTTTATGTATTTATGGATATAAGCATGGAAATAATTCATTCTTATAAATACATCAGTGTGAATGGAACAACATTTTTTCTGTTTTATTTTTACATTTTATTTTTAAAATTTTTGAAATTTAATTTTATTTATTTATTTTTATACAGTAGGTTATTATTAGTTATCTATTTTATGCATAGACATGTATACAGGTCAATCCCAATCTCCCAACTCATCCCACCACCACCACCCCATGGCTTCCCCCACTTTGTGTCCATACGTTTGTTCCCTACCTCTGTGTCTCTATTTCTGCCCTGCAAACCATTTCATCTGTAGCATTTTTCTAGGTTCCACATATAGGCATTAATATACAATATTTGTTTTTCTCTTTCTGACTGACTTCACTCTGTATGACAGTCTCTAGATCCATCAACTTCTCTACAAATGACCCAGTTTCATTCCTTTTTATGGCTGAGTAATATTCCATTTTATATATGTACCACATCTTTATCCATTCGTCTGTCTGTGGCCATTTAGGTTGCTTCCATTACCTGGCTATTGTAAATAGTGCTGCAATGAACATTGTGGTGAATGTGTCTCTGTGATTTATGGTTTTCTCTGGGTATATGCCCAGAAGTGGGATTGCTGGATCCTATGGTAATTCTGTTTTTAGTTTTTTAAAGGAACCTCCATACTGTTCTCCATAGTGACTCTATCAATTTACATTCCCACCAATAGCAGAAGAGGGTTCCTTTTGTCCACACCCTCCCCAGAATTTGTTGTTTGTAGATTATCTGATGATGCCGATTCTAACAGGTGTGAGGTCTTACCTCATTGTAGTTTTGATTTGCATTTCTCTAATAATTAGTGATGTTGAGCAGCTTTTCATGTGCGTCCTGGCCATCTCTGTGTCTTCTTTGAAGAAACGTCTATTTAGATCTTCTGCCATTTTTGTATTGGGTTGTTTGTTGTATTAATATTAAGCTGCATTAGCTGTATATATATATTGGAGATTAAACCTTTGTCCATTGATTCGTTTGTGAACGTTTTCGCCCCTTCTGAGGGTTACCTTTTTCCATTCCCGTTTTTTTAACACAGAAAGAAAGAAAGCAAAAGAATCAGAACACTAATGTGCGTGAAATATGCCTCTTGAAACTGTCGTTTTGAAATATGGACGTCTTTTGAATTTTTTGGTCGATATAGGACCCCAGGATTTGTTTTCAGGGCAGGTGTCATTTACAGGCCTGTAATGATTTGGAATATCCACTGACCATTAACGCTGGGATTAAAGCTGCTGTTGTGTGAAACGGCCACAAGGTGGCAGCAGTTCTCCCTTACCAAATCTGGTTACTAGGGCAGCAGAGCCTCAATGGAAGTCGCGTTCTAGATTGGAATGTAGAACGGAATGTGCCAGGAGAAAGCCCCTCAAGTTTGTCTCACTACTTCTTGTTCGTGTTTTTAATTTTATTTTTTATTTTTTATTACAGCAAGTTTGAGTACAACGTTTAGCTTGTTGTAGGTGTGCAAGAGGTGGTTCTTTTACACATAAACATATGTCTGTACTTCCTGGGATCCTTTTCCCATGTACGTTATGACAGAATGTTGAGTAGTCTTCTCTTGGTACTCCGTAGGTCTTTGGTGATTATATATGTCTACTGTGTTTGTATATGTCTGTTAACCCCAATATCGTAATGAATTCAATCCTCACACCTTTCCTTTGGTGAACCATAAGTTTGTTTAATGAATCTGTGATTGCCCTTCTCCGTGGAAATATCTGCCCTGGTATCAATTTATAGGTAACACCTATAAGTGATATGATATGATATGTGTCTTTCACTTTCTGACTTACTCCAAGTCACGTGATTACCTGTAGACTCATCTACGGTGCTGCAAATGGCATTGTGTGCTTTTTTTCCTTGGCGAATATTCTGTCTTAGCGAGGTCCATTTTCTGCAATGTGATTCCCTGAGGGCTGAGGATTAGCTGACCTGGGCAGCCTGACCCTGCCGGCAAGCCCTCCCCAGGTGTGCCTGGGTTGAGGTCAATATAAACAGCACTCCAGGCAGCAATAGCGCCTGCAGCTGTGCCTGACTCCATATTCTCTGCCCCGTCAGCAGTCTCGGGGCTGTGCTGGTGGGAGGGTGTGAGGGTCCACGGCTTTGTGGGGGGCCCGGTGTGAGTTGGGCTCTGCTGGACTTTCGGCAGGAGTTGCCAGGCTGCCACCTGTAAAAAGAGGATGTGTCACACATAACTTCCACTGGAATATCTCTCCGGGCTGAGGTGAGGAAGGAAAAAAAGGAGTGGGGGCCGGGACAGGAGGGGTATCTCAGGCAGGGCAATGGAAAGCTTCCAGAAGAGCGCCCGTGGCCAGGACCATCCTGGCTGACCTGCAGGCACCAAGTTGGCCTGCGTGCTGTCGCTGGTGTGGCTCCACGGCCCTTCCTCTAGGCTTTCAAGCCCCTGTACATATTCAGGTGTTTCTCCTGGGAAGGGTGGAAAGAGTTCAGCAGCAGCTGGCCTGGGGCTCAGCTCACGTTGACTCACAGAGGCCTCGGCACGGTCCCCCAGCTTTGCAATAAGGACGCTCCTTGCGTGGGCGGGCGGGGCTGCTGGCTGTATGGGAGATGATTCCCCACCTCTGACCAATTTCAGAATTGTTTACCACTGGAGCAAGTGCCTTGGTAGTGTTTTCCTCTGTATAAATGTTAGGTTCAGTTTTTTTTTTCTTTTTTGGTTCAAGTTAGATTTTATTCCTCTTTTATGTATTTATGGATATAAGCATGGAAATAATTCATTCTTATAAATACATCAGTGTGAATGGAAGAACTTTTTTTCTGTTTTATTTTTACATTTTATTTTTAAAAATTTTGAAATTTAATTTAATTTATTTTTCTATACAGTAGGTTATTATTAGTTATCTATTTTATGCATATACATGTATACAGGTCAATCCCAATCTCCCAACTCATCCGACCACCACCACCCCATGGCTTCCCCCACTTTGTGTCCATGTCCATACGTTTGTTCTCTACCTCTGTGTCTCTATTTCTGCCCTGCAAACCAGTTCATCTGTACCATTTTTCTAGGTTCCACATATAGGCATTAATATACAATATTTGTTTTTCTCTTTCTGACTTACTTCCCTCTGTATGACAGTCTCTAGATCCATCAACTTCTCTACAAATGACTCAGTTTCATTCCTTTTTTTGGCTGAGTAATATTCCATTTTATATATGTACCACATCTTTATCCATTCGTCTGTCTGTGGGCATTTAGGTTGCTTCCATTACCTGGCTATTGTAAATAGTGCTGCAATGAACATTGTGGTGAATGTGTCTTTGTGATTTATGGTTTTCTCTGGGTATATGCCCAGAAGTGGGATTGCTGGATCCTATGGTAATTCTATTTTTAGATTTTTAAAGGAACCTCCATACTGTTCTCCATAGAGACTGTATCAATTTACATTCCCACCAATAGCGGAAGAGGGTTCCTTTTGTCCACACCCTCCCCAGAATTTGTTGTTTGTAGATTATCTGATGATGCCGATTCTCAAAGGTGTGAGGTCTTACCTCATTGTAGTTTTGATTTGCATTTCTCTAATAATTAGTGATGTTGAGCAGCTTTTTATGTGCGTCTTGGCCATCTCTGTGTCTTCTTTGAAGAAACGTCTCTTTAGATCTTCTGCCCATTTTTGTATTGGGTTGTTTGTTTTATTAATATTAAGCTGCATGAGCTGTTTATATGTATTGGAGTTTAAACCTTTGTCCATTGATTCGTTTGTGAACGTTTTCGCCCATTCTGAGGGTTAACTTTCTCCATTTCCGTTTTTTTAACAAAGAAAGAAAGCAAGCAAAAGAAGCAGAACACTAATGTGCGTGAAATATGCCTCTTGAAACTGTCGTTTTGAAATATGGACGTCTTTTGAATTTTTTGGTCGATATATGACCCCAGGATATGTTTTCAGGGCAGGTGTCATTTACAGGCCTGTAATGATTTGGAATATCCACTGACCATTAGCGCTGGGATTAAAGCTGCTGTTGTGTGAAACGGCCACAAGGTGGCAGCAGTTCTCCCTTACCAATTCTGGTTACTAGGGCAGCAGAGCCTCAATGGAAGTCGCGTTCTAGATTGGAATGTAGAACGGAATGTGCCAGGAGAAAGCCCCTCAAGTTTGTCTCACTACTTCTTGTTCGTGTTTTTAATTTAATTTTTTATTTTTTATTACAGCAAATTTGAGTACAACGTTTAGCTTGTTGTAGGTGTGCAAGAGGTGGTTCTTTTACACATATACATATGTCTGTTCTTCCTGGGATCCTTTTCCCATGTACGTTATGACAGAATGTTGAGTAGTCTTCTCTTGGTACTCCGTAGGTCTTTGGTGATTCTATACGTCTACTGTGTTTGTATATGTCTGTTAACCCCAATATCGTAATGAATTCAATCCTCACACCTTTCCTTTGGTGAACCATAAGTTTGTTTAATGAATCTGTGATTGCCCTTCTCCGTGGAAATATCTGCCCTGGTATCAATTTATAGGTAACACCTATAAGTGATATGATATGATATGTGTCTTTCACTTTCTGACTTACTCCAAGTCACGTGATTACCTCGAGAGTCATCTACGGTGCTGCAAATGGCATTGTGTCCTTTTTTTCCTTGGCGAATATTCTGTCTTAGCGAGGTCCATTTTCTGCAATGTGATTCCCCGAGGGCTGAGGATTAGCTGACCTGGGCAGCCTGACCCTGCCGGCAAGCCCTCCCCAGGTGTGCCTGGGTTGAGGTCAATATAAACAGCACTCCAGGCAGCAATAGCCCCTGCAGCTGTGCCTGACTCCATATTCTCTGCCCCGTCAGCAGTCTCGGGGCTGTGCTGGTGGGAGGGTGTGAGGGTCCACGGCTTTGTGGGGGGCCCGGTGTGAGTGGGGCTCTGCTGGACTTTCGGCAGGAGTTGCCAGGCTGCCACCTGTAAAGAAGAGGATGTGTCACCCATAACTTCCACTGGAATATCTCTCCGGGCTGAGGTGAGGAAGGAAAAAAAGGAGTGGGGGCCGGGACAGGAGGGGTATCTCAGGCAGGGCAATGGAAAGCTTCCAGAAGAGCGCCCGTGGCCAGGACCATCCTGGCTGACCTGCAGGCACCAAGTTGGCCTGCGTGCTGTCGCTGGTGTGGCTCCACGGCCCTTCCTCTAGGCTTTCAAGCCCTTGTACATATTCAGGTGTTTCACCTGGGAAGGGTGGGAAGAGTTCAGCAGCAGGTGGCCTCGGGCTCAGCTCACGTTTACTCACAGAGGCCTCGGCACGGTCCCCCAGCTTTGCAATAAGGTCGCTCCTTGCGTGGGCGGGCGGGGCTGCTGGCTGTATGGGAGATGATTCCCCACCTCTGACCAATTTCAGAATTGTTTACCACTGGAGCAAGTGCCTTGGTAGTGTTTTCCTCTGTATAAATGTTAGGTTCAGTTTTTTTTTTCTTTTTTGGTTCAAGTTAGATTTTATTCCTCTTTTATGTATTTATGGATATAAGCATGGAAATAATTCATTCTTATAAATACATCAGTGTGAATGGAAGAACTTTTTTTCTGTTTTATTTTTACATTTTATTTTTAAAAATTTTGAAATTTAATTTAATTTATTTTTTATACAGTAGGTTATTATTAGTTATCTATTTTATGCATATACATGTATACAGGTCAATCCCAATCTCCCAACTCATCCCACCACCACCACCCCATGGCTTCCCCCACTTTGTGTCCATGTCCATACGTTTGTTCTCTACCTCTGTGTCTCTCTTTCTGCCCTGCAAACCAGTTCATCTGTACCATTTTTCTAGGTTCCACATATAGGCATTAATATACAATATTTGTTTTTCTCTTTCTGACTTACTTCACTCTGTATGACAGTCTCTAGATCCATCAACTTCTCTACAAATGACCCAGTTTCATTCCTTTTTTTGGCTGAGTAATATTCCATTTTATATATGTACCACATCTTTATCCATTCGTCTGTGTGTGGGCACTTAGGTTGCTTCCATTACCTGGCTATTGTAAATAGTGCTGCAATGAACATTGTGGTGAATGTGTCTTTGTGATTTATGGTTTTCTCTGGGTATATGCCCAGAAGTGGGATTGCTGGATCCTATGGTAATTCTCTTTTTAGTTTTTGAAAGGAACCTCCATACTGTTCTCCATAGTGACTGTATCAATTTACATTCCCACCAACAGCGGAAGTGGGTTCCTTTTGTCCACACACTCCCGAGAATTTGTTGTTTGTAAATTATCTGATGATGCCGATTCTCACAGGTGTGAGGTCTTACCTCATTGTAGTTTTGATTTGCATTTCTCTAATAATTAGTGATGTTGAGCAGCTTTTCATGTGCGTCTTGGCCATCTCTGTGTCTTCTTTGAAGAAACGTCTCTTTAGATCTTCTGCCCATTTTTGTATTGGGTTGTTTATTTTATTAATATTAAGCTGCATGAGCTGTTTATATATATTGGAGATTAAACCTTTGTCAATTGATTCCTTTGTGAACGTTTTCGCCCCTTCTGAGGGTTGCCTTTTTCCATTCCCGTTTTTTTAACAAAGAAAGAAAGGAAGCAAAAGAAGCACAACACTAATGTGCGTGAAATATGCCTCTTGAAACTGTCGTTTTGAAATATGGACGTCTTTTGAATTTTTTGGTCGATATATGACCCCAGGATTTGTTTTCAGGGCAGGTGTCATTTGCAGGCCTGTAAAGATTTGGAATATCCACTGACCATTAGCGCTGGGATTAAAGCTGCTGTTGTGTGAAACGGCCACAAGGTGGCAGCAGTTCTCCCTTACCAAATCTGGTTACTAGGGCAGCAGAGCCTCAATGGAAGTCGCGTTCTAGATTGGAATGTAGAACGGAATGTGCCAGGAAAAAGCCCCTCAAGATTGTCTCACTACTTCTTGTTCGTGTTTTTTATTTAATTTTTTATTTTTTATTACAGCAAGTTTGAGTACAACGTTTAGCTTGTTGTAGGTGTGCAAGAGGTGGTTCTTTTACACATATACATATGTCTGTTCTTCCTGGGATCCTTTTCCCATGTACGTTATGACAGAATGTTGAGTAGTCTTCTCTTGGTACTCCGTAGGTCTTTGGTGATTATATACGTCTACTGTGTTTGTATATGTCTGTTAACCCCAATATCGTAATGAATTCAATCCTCACACCTTTCCTTTGGTGAACCATAAGTTTGTTTAATGAATCTGTGATTGCCCTTCTCCGTGGAAATATCTGCCCTGGTATCAATTTATAGGTAACACCTATAAGTGATATGATATGATATGTGTCTTTCACTTTCTGACTTACTCCATGTCACGTGATTACCTCGAGAGTCATCTACGGTGCTGCAAATGGCATTGTGTCCTTTTTTTCCTTGGCGAATATTCTGTCTTAGCGAGGTCCATTTTCTGCAATGTGATTCCCCGAGGGCTGAGGATTAGCTGACCTGGGCAGCCTGACCCTGCCGGCAAGCCCTCCCCAGGTGTGCCTGGGTTGAGGTCAATATAAACAGCACTCCAGGCAGCAATAGCCGCTGCAGCTGTGCCTGACTCCATATTCTCTGCCCCGTCAGCAGTCTCGGGGCTGTGCTGGTGGGAGGGTGGGAGTGTCCACGGCTTTGTGGGGGGCCCTGTGTGAGTGGGGCTCTGCTGGACTTTCGGCAGGAGTTGCCAGGCTGCCACCTGTAAAGAAGAGGTTGTGTCACCCATAACTTCCACTGGAATATCTCTCCGGGCTGAGGTGAGGAAGGAAAAAAAGGAGTGGGGGCCGGGACAAGAGGGGTATCTCAGGCAGGGCAATGGAAAGCTTCCAGAAGTGCGCCCGTGGCCAGGACCATCCTGGCTGACCTGCAGGCACCAAGTTGGCCTGCGTGCTGTCACTGGTGTGGCTCCACGGCCCTTCCTCTAGGCTTTCAAGCCCTTGTACATATTCAGGTGTTTCACCTGGGAAGGGTGGGAAGAGTTCAGCAGCAGCTGGCCTGGGGCTCAGCTCACGTTTACTCACAGAGGCCTCGGCACGGTCCCCCAGCTTTGCAATAAGGACGCTCCTTGCGTGGGTGGGCGGGGCTGCTGGCTGTATGGGAGATGATTCCCCACCTCTGACCAATTTCAGAATTGTTTACCACTGGAGCAAGTGCCTTGGTAGTGTTTTCCTCTGTATAAATGTTAGGTTCAGTTTTTTTTTCTTTTTTGGTTCAAGTTAGATTTTATTCCTCTTTTATGTATTTATGGATATAAGCATGGAAATAATTCATTCTTATAAATACATCAGTGTGAATGGAAGAACTTTTTTTCTGTTTTATTTTTACATTTTATTTTTAAAAATTTTGAAATTTAATTAAATTTATTTTTTTATACAGTAGGTTATTATTAGTTATCTATTTTATGCATATACATGTATACAGGTCAATCCCAATCTCCCAACTCATCCCACCACCACCACCCCATGGCTTCCCCCACTTTGTGTCCATGTCCATACGTTTGTTCTCTACCTCTGTGTCTCTCTTTCTGCCCTGCAAACCAGTTCATCTGTACCATTTTTCTAGGTTCCACATATAGGCATTAATATACAATATTTGTTTTTTTCTTTCTGACTTACTTCACTCTGTATGACAGTCTCTAGATCCATCAACTTCTCTACAAATGACCCAGTTTCATTCCTTTTTTTGGCTGAGTAATATTCCATTTTATATATGTACCACATCTTTATGCATTCGTCTGTCTGTGGGCATTTAGGTTGCTTCCATTACCTGGCTATTGTAAATAGTGCTGCAATGAACATTGTGGTGAATGTGTCTTTGTGATTTATGGTTTTCTCTGGGTATATGCCCAGAAGTGGGATTGCTGGATCCTATGGTAATTCTTTTTAGTTTTTGAAAGGAACCTCCATACAGTTCTCCAAAGTGACTGTATCAATTTACATTCCCACCAATAGCGGAAGAGGGTTCCTTTGGTCCACACCCTCCCCAGAATTTGTTGTTTGTAGATTATCTGATGATGCCGATTCTCACAGGTGTGAGGTCTTACCTCATTGTAGTTTTGATTTGCATTTCTCTAATAATTAGCGATGTTGAGCAGCTTTTCATGTGCGTCTTGGCCATCTCTGTGTCTTCTTTGAAGAAACGTCTCTTTAGATCTTCTGCCCATTTTTGTATTGGGTTGTTTGTTTTATTAATATTAAGCTGCATGAGCTGTTTATATATATTGGAGATTAAACCTTTGTCCATTGATTCGTTTGTGAAAGTTTTCGCCCATTCTGAGGGTTGCCTTTTTCCATTCCCGTTTTTTTAACAAAGAAAGAAAGCAAGCAAAAGAAGCAGAACACTAATGTGCGTGAAATATGCCTCTTGAAACTGTCGTTTTGAAATATGGACGTCTTTTGAATTTTTTGGTCGATATATGACCCCAGGATTTGTTTTCAGGGCAGGTGTCATTTACAGGCCTGTAATGATTTGGAATATCCACTGACCATTAGCGCTGGGATTAAAGCTGCTGTTGTGTGAAACGGCCACAAGGTGGCAGCAGTTCTCCCTTACCAAATCTGGTTACTAGGGCAGCAGAGCCTCAATGGAAGTCGCGTTCTAGATTGCAATGTAGAACGGAATGTGCCAGGAGAAAGCCCCTCAAGTTTGTCTCACTACTTCTTGTTCGTGTTTTTAATTTAATTTTTTATTTTTTATTACAGCAAGTTTGAGTACAACGTTTAGCTTGTTGTAGGTGTGCAAGAGGTGGTTCTTTTACACATATACCTATGTCTGCTCTTCCTGGGATCCTTTTCCCATGTACGTTATGACAGAATGTTGAGTAGTCTTCTCTTGGTACTCCGTAGGTCTTTGGTGAATCTATACGTCTACTGTGTTTGTATATGTCTGTTAACCCCAATATCGTAATGAATTCAATCCTCACACCTTTCCTTTGGTGAACCATAAGTTTGTTTAATGAATCTGTGATTGCCCTTCTCCGTGGAAATATCTGCCCTGGTATCAATTTATAGGTAACACCTATAAGTGATATGATATGATATGTGTCTTTCACTTTCTGACTTACTCCAAGTCACGTGATTACCTCGAGACTCATCTACGGTGCTGCAAATGTCATTGTGTCCTTTTTTTCCTTGGTGAATATTCTGTCTTAGCGAGGTCCATTTTCTGCAATGTGATTCCCCGAGGGCTGAGGATTAGCTCACCTGGGCAGCCTGACCATGCCGGCAAGCCCTCCCCAGGTGTGCCTGGGTTGAGGTCAATATAAACAGCACTCCTGGCAGCAATAGCTCCTGCAGCTGTGCCTGACTCCATATTCTCTGCCCCGTCAGCAGTCTCGGGGCTGTGCTGGTGGGAGGGTGTGAGGGTCCACGGCTTTGTGGGGGGCCCGGTGTGAGAGGGGCTCTGCTGGACTTTCGGCAGGAGTTGCCAGGCTGCCACCTGTAAAGAAGAGGATTTGTCACCCATAACTTCCACTGGAATATCTCTCCGGGCTGAGGTGAGGAAGGAAAAAAAGGAGTGGGGGCCGGGACAGGAGGGGTATCTCAGGCAGGGCAATGGAAAGCTTCCAGAAGAGCGCCCGTGGCCAGGACCATCCTGGCTGAACTGCAGGCACCAAGTTGGCCAGCGTGCTGTCGCTGGTGTGGCTTCACGGCCCTTCCTCTAGGCTTTCAAGCCCTTGTACATATTCAGGTATTTCACCTGGGAAGGGTGGGAAGAGTTCAGCAGCAGCTGGCCTGGGGCTCAGCTCACGTTTACTCACAGAGGCCTCGGCACGGTCCCCCAGCTTTGCAATAAGGACGCTCCTTGCGTGGGTGGGCGGGGCTGCTGGCTCTATGGGAGATGATTCCCCACCTCTGACCAATTTCAGAATTGTTTACCACTGGAGCAAGTGCCTTCGTAGTGTTTTCCTCTGTATAAATGTTAGGTTCAGTTTTTTTTTCTTTTTTGGTTCAAGTTAGATTTTATTCCTCTTTTATGTATTTATGGATATAAGCATGGAAATAATTCATTCTTATAAATACATCAGTGTGAATGGAAGAACTTTTTTTCTGTTTTATTTTAACATTTTATTTTTAAAAATTTTGAAATTTAATTTAATTTATTTTTTTATACAGTAGGTTATTATTAGTTATCTATTTTATGCATATACATGTATACAGGTCAATCCCAATCTCCCAACTCATCCCACCACCACCACCCCATGGCTTCCCCCTCTTTGTGTCCATGTCCATACGTTTGTTCTCTACCTCTGTGTCTCTCTTTCTGCCCTGCAAACCAGTTCATCTGTACCATTTTTCTAGGTTCCACATATAGGCATTAATATACAATATTTGTTTTTCTCTTTCTGACTTACTTCACTCTGTATGACAGTCTCTAGATCCATCAACTTCTCTACAAATGACCCAGTTTCATTCCTTTTTTTGGCTGAGTAATATTCCATTTTATATATGTACCACATCTTTATCCATTCGTCTGTCTGTGGGCATTTAGGTTGCTTCCATTACCTGGCTATTGTAAATAGTGCTGCAATGAACATTGTGGTGAATGTGTCTTTGTGATTTATGGTTTTCTCTGGGTATATGCCCAGAAGTGGGATTGCTGGATCCTATGGTAATTCTCTTTTTAGTTTTTGAAAGGAACCTCCATACTGTTCTCCATAGTGACTGTATCAATTTACATTCCCACCAACAGCGGAAGTGGGTTCCTTTTGTCCACACACTCCCGAGAATTTGTTGTTTGTAGATTATCTGATGATGCCGATTCTCACAGGTGTGAGGTCTTACCTCATTGTAGTTTTGATTTGCATTTCTCTAATAATTAGTGATGTTGAGCAGCTTTTCATGTGCGTCTTGGCCATCTCTGTGTCTTCTTTGAAGAAACGTCTCTTTAGATCTTCTGCCCATTTTTGTATTGGGTTGTTTATTTTATTAATATTAAGCTGCATGAGCTGTTTATATATATTGGAGATTAAACCTTTGTCAATTGATTCCTTTGTGAACGTTTTCGCCCCTTCTGAGGGTTGCCTTTTTCCATTCCCGTTTTTTTAACAAAGAAAGAAAGGAAGCAAAAGAAGCACAACACTAATGTGCGTGAAATATGCCTCTTGAAACTGTCGTTTTGAAATATGGACGTCTTTTGAATTTTTTGGTCGATATATGACCCCAGGATTTGTTTTCAGGGCAGGTGTCATTTGCAGGCCTGTAAAGATTTGGAATATCCACTGACCATTAGCGCTGGGATTAAAGCTGCTGTTGTGTGAAACGGCCACAAGGTGGCAGCAGTTCTCCCTTACCAAATCTGGTTACTAGGGCAGCAGAGCCTCAATGGAAGTCGCGTTCTAGATTGGAATGTAGAACGGAATGTGCCAGGAAAAAGCCCCTCAAGATTGTCTCACTACTTCTTGTTCGTGTTTTTTATTTAATTTTTTATTTTTTATTACAGCAAGTTTGAGTACAACGTTTAGCTTGTTGTAGGTGTGCAAGAGGTGGTTCTTTTACACATATACATATGTCTGTTCTTCCTGGTATCCTTTTCCCATGTACGTTATGACAGAATGTTGAGTAGTCTTCTCTTGGTACTCCGTAGGTCTTTGGTGATTATATACGTCTACTGTGTTTGTATATGTCTGTTAACCCCAATATCGTAATGAATTCAATCCTCACACCTTTCCTTTGGTGAACCATAAGTTTGTTTAATGAATCTGTGATTGCCCTTCTCCGTGGAAATATCTGCCCTGGTATCAATTTATAGGTAACACCTATAAGTGATATGATATGATATGTGTCTTTCACTTTCTGACTTACTCCATGTCACGTGATTACCTCGAGAGTCATCTACGGTGCTGCAAATGGCATTGTGTCCTTTTTTTCCTTGGCGAATATTCTGTCTTAGCGAGGTCCATTTTCTGCAATGTGATTCCCCGAGGGCTGAGGATTAGCTGACCTGGGCAGCCTGACCCTGCCGGCAAGCCCTCCCCAGGTGTGCCTGGGTTGAGGTCAATATAAACAGCACTCCAGGCAGCAATAGCCGCTGCAGCTGTGCCTGACTCCATATTCTCTGCCCCGTCAGCAGTCTCGGGGCTGTGCTGGTGGGAGGGTGGGAGGGTCCACGGCTTTGTGGGGGGCCCGGTGTGAGTGGGGCTCTGCTGGACTTTCGGCAGGAGTTGCCAGGCTGCCACCTGTAAAGAAGAGGTTGTGTCACCCATAACTTCCACTGGAATATCTCTCCGGGCTGAGGTGAGGAAGGAAAAAAAGGAGTGGGGGCCGGGACAAGAGGGGTATCTCAGGCAGGGCAATGGAAAGCTTCCAGAAGTGCGCCCGTGGCCAGGACCATCCTGGCTGACCTGCAGGCACCAAGTTGGCCTGCGTGCTGTCACTGGTGTGGCTCCACGGCCCTTCCTCTAGGCTTTCAAGCCCTTGTACATATTCAGGTGTTTCACCTGGGAAGGGTGGGAAGAGTTCAGCAGCAGCTGGCCTGGGGCTCAGCTCACGTTTACTCACAGAGGCCTCGGCACGGTCCCCCAGCTTTGCAATAAGGACGCTCCTTGCGTGGGTGGGCGGGGCTGCTGGCTGTATGGGAGATGATTCCCCACCTCTGACCAATTTCAGAATTGTTTACCACTGGAGCAAGTGCCTTGGTAGTGTTTTCCTCTGTATAAATGTTAGGTTCAGTTTTTTTTTCTTTTTTGGTTCAAGTTAGATTTTATTCCTCTTTTATGTATTTATGGATATAAGCATGGAAATAATTCATTCTTATAAATACATCAGTGTGAATGGAAGAACTTTTTTTCTGTTTTATTTTTACATTTTATTTTTAAAAATTTTGAAATTTAATTAAATTTATTTTTTTATACAGTAGGTTATTATTAGTTATCTATTTTATGCATATACATGTATACAGGTCAATCCCAATCTCCCAACTCATCCCACCACCACCACCCCATGGCTTCCCCCACTTTGTGTCCATGTCCATACGTTTGTTCTCTACCTCTGTGTCTCTCTTTCTGCCCTGCAAACCAGTTCATCTGTACCATTTTTCTAGGTTCCACATATAGGCATTAATATACAATATTTGTTTTTTTCTTTCTGACTTACTTCACTCTGTATGACAGTCTCTAGATCCATCAACTTCTCTACAAATGACCCAGTTTCATTCCTTTTTTTGGCTGAGTAATATTCCATTTTATATATGTACCACATCTTTATGCATTCGTCTGTCTGTGGGCATTTAGGTTGCTTCCATTACCTGGCTATTGTAAATAGTGCTGCAATGAACATTGTGGTGAATGTGTCTTTGTGATTTATGGTTTTCTCTGGGTATATGCCCAGAAGTGGGATTGCTGGATCCTATGGTAATTCTTTTTAGTTTTTGAAAGGAACCTCCATACAGTTCTCCAAAGTGACTGTATCAATTTACATTCCCACCAATAGCGGAAGAGGGTTCCTTTGGTCCACACCCTCCCCAGAATTTGTTGTTTGTAGATTATCTGATGATGCCGATTCTCACAGGTGTGAGGTCTTACCTCATTGTAGTTTTGATTTGCATTTCTCTAATAATTAGCGATGTTGAGCAGCTTTTCATGTGCGTCTTGGCCATCTCTGTGTCTTCTTTGAAGAAACGTCTCTTTAGATCTTCTGCCCATTTTTGTATTGGGTTGTTTGTTTTATTAATATTAAGCTGCATGAGCTGTTTATATATATTGGAGATTAAACCTTTGTCCATTGATTCGTTTGTGAAAGTTTTCGCCCATTCTGAGGGTTGCCTTTTTCCATTCCCGTTTTTTTAACAAAGAAAGAAAGCAAGCAAAAGAAGCAGAACACTAATGTGCGTGAAATATGCCTCTTGAAACTGTCGTTTTGAAATATGGACGTCTTTTGAATTTTTTGGTCGATATATGACCCCAGGATTTGTTTTCAGGGCAGGTGTCATTTACAGGCCTGTAATGATTTGGAATATCCACTGACCATTAGCGCTGGGATTAAAGCTGCTGTTGTGTGAAACGGCCACAAGGTGGCAGCAGTTCTCCCTTACCAAATCTGGTTACTAGGGCAGCAGAGCCTCAATGGAAGTCGCGTTCTAGATTGCAATGTAGAACGGAATGTGCCAGGAGAAAGCCCCTCAAGTTTGTCTCACTACTTCTTGTTCGTGTTTTTAATTTAATTTTTTATTTTTTATTACAGCAAGTTTGAGTACAACGTTTAGCTTGTTGTAGGTGTGCAAGAGGTGGTTCTTTTACACATATACCTATGTCTGCTCTTCCTGGGATCCTTTTCCCATGTACGTTATGACAGAATGTTGAGTAGTCTTCTCTTGGTACTCCGTAGGTCTTTGGTGAATCTATACGTCTACTGTGTTTGTATATGTCTGTTAACCCCAATATCGTAATGAATTCAATCCTCACACCTTTCCTTTGGTGAACCATAAGTTTGTTTAATGAATCTGTGATTGCCCTTCTCCGTGGAAATATCTGCCCTGGTATCAATTTATAGGTAACACCTATAAGTGATATGATATGATATGTGTCTTTCACTTTCTGACTTACTCCAAGTCACGTGATTACCTCGAGACTCATCTACGGTGCTGCAAATGTCATTGTGTCCTTTTTTTCCTTGGTGAATATTCTGTCTTAGCGAGGTCCATTTTCTGCAATGTGATTCCCCGAGGGCTGAGGATTAGCTCACCTGGGCAGCCTGACCATGCCGGCAAGCCCTCCCCAGGTGTGCCTGGGTTGAGGTCAATATAAACAGCACTCCTGGCAGCAATAGCTCCTGCAGCTGTGCCTGACTCCATATTCTCTGCCCCGTCAGCAGTCTCGGGGCTGTGCTGGTGGGAGGGTGTGAGGGTCCACGGCTTTGTGGGGGGCCCGGTGTGAGAGGGGCTCTGCTGGACTTTCGGCAGGAGTTGCCAGGCTGCCACCTGTAAAGAAGAGGATTTGTCACCCATAACTTCCACTGGAATATCTCTCCGGGCTGAGGTGAGGAAGGAAAAAAAGGAGTGGGGGCCGGGACAGGAGGGGTATCTCAGGCAGGGCAATGGAAAGCTTCCAGAAGAGCGCCCGTGGCCAGGACCATCCTGGCTGAACTGCAGGCACCAAGTTGGCCAGCGTGCTGTCGCTGGTGTGGCTTCACGGCCCTTCCTCTAGGCTTTCAAGCCCTTGTACATATTCAGGTGTTTCACCTGGGAAGGGTGGGAAGAGTTCAGCAGCAGCTGGCCTGGGGCTCAGCTCACGTTTACTCACAGAGGCCTCGGCACGGTCCCCCAGCTTTGCAATAAGGACGCTCCTTGCGTGGATGGGCGGGGCTGCTGGCTCTATGGGAGATGATTCCCCACCTCTGACCAATTTCAGAATTGTTTACCACTGGAGCAAGTGCCTTCGTAGTGTTTTCCTCTGTATAAATGTTAGGTTCAGTTTTTTTTTCTTTTTTGGTTCAAGTTAGATTTTATTCCTCTTTTACGTATTTATGGATATAAGCATGGAAATAATTCATTCTTATAAATACATCAGTGTGAATGGAAGAACTTTTTTTCTGTTTTATTTTAACATTTTATTTTTAAAAATTTTGAAATTTAATTTAATTTATTTTTTTATACAGTAGGTTATTATTAGTTATCTATTTTATGCATATACATGTATACAGGTCAATCCCAATCTCCCAACTCATCCCACCACCACCACCCCATGGCTTCCCCCTCTTTGTGTCCATGTCCATACGTTTGTTCTCTACCTCTGTGTCTCTCTTTCTGCCCTGCAAACCAGTTCATCTGTACCATTTTTCTAGGTTCCACATATAGGCATTAATATACAATATTTGTTTTTCTCTTTCTGACTTACTTCACTCTGTATGACAGTCTCTAGATCCATCAACTTCTCTACAAATGACCCAGTTTCATTCCTTTTTTTGGCTGAGTAATATTCCATTTTATATATGTACCACATCTTTATCCATTCGTCTGTCTGTGGGCATTTAGTTTGCTTCCATTACCTGGCTATTGTAAATAGTGCTGCAATGAACATTGTGGTGAATGTGTCTTTGTGATTTATGGTTTTCTCTGGGTATATGCCCAGAAGTGGGATTGCTGGATCCTATGGTAATTCTCTTTTTAGTTTTTTAAAGGAACCTCCATACTGTTCTCCATAGTGACTGTATCAATTTACATTCCCACCAATAGCGGAAGAGGGTTCCTTTTGTCCACACCCTCCCCAGAATTTGTTGTTTGTAGATTATCTGATGATGCCGATTCTCACAGGTGTGAGGTCTTACCTCATTGTAGTTTTGATTTGCATTTCTCTAATAATTAGTGATGTTGAGCAGCTTTTCATGTGCGTCTTGGCCATCTCTGTGTCTTCTTTGAAGAAACGTCTCTTTAGATCTTCTGCCCATTTTTGTATTGGGTTGTTTGTTTTATTAATATTAAGCTGCATGAGCTGTTTATATATATTGGAGATTAAACCTTTGTCCATTGATTCGTTTGTGAACGTTTTCGCCCATTCTGAGGGTTGCCTTTTTCATTCCCGTTTTTTTAACAAAGAAAGAAAGCAAGCAAAAGAAGCAGAACACTAATGTGCGTGAAATATGCCTCTTGAAACTGTCGTTTTGAAATATGGACGTCTTTTGAATTTTTTGGTCGATATATGACCCCAGGATTTGTTTTCAGGGCAGGTGTCATTTATAGGCCTGTAATGATTTGGAATATCCACTGACCATTAGCGCTGGGATTAAAGCTGCTGTTGTGTGAAACGGCCACAAGGTGGCAGCAGTTCTCCCTTACCAAATCTGGTTACTAGGGCAGCAGAGCCTCAATGGAAGTCGCGTTCTAGATTGCAATGTAGAACGGAATGTGCCAGGAGAAAGCCCCTCAAGTTTGTCTCACTACTTCTTGTTCGTGTTTTTAATTTAATTTTTTATTTTTTATTACAGCAAGTTTGAGTACAACGTTTAGCTTGTTGTAGGTGTGCAAGAGGTGGTTCTTTTACACATATACCTATGTCTGCTCTTCCTGGGATCCTTTTCCCATGTACGTTATGACAGAATGTTGAGTAGTCTTCTCTTGGTACTCCGTAGGTCTTTGGTGATTCTATACGTCTACTGTGTTTGTATATGTCTGTTAACCCCAATATCGTAATGAATTCAATCCTCACACCTTTCCTTTGGTGAACCATAAGTTTGTTGAATGAATCTGTGATTGCCCTTCTCCGTGGAAATATCTGCCCTGGTATCTATTTATAGGTAACACCTATAAGTGATATGATATGATATGTGTCTTTCACTTTCTGACTTACTCCAAGTCACGTGATTACCTCGAGACTCATCTACGGTGCTGCAAATGGCATTGTGTCCTTTTTTTCCTTGGCGAATATTCTGTCTTAGCGAGGTCCATTTTCTGCAATGTGATTCCCCGAGGGCTGAGGATTAGCTGACCTGGGCAGCCTGACCCTGCCGGCAAGCCCTCCCCAGGTGTGCCTGGGTTGAGGTCAATATAAACAGCACTCCAGGCAGCAATAGCCCCTGCAGCTGTGCCTGACTCCATATTCTCTGCCCCGTCAGCAGTCTCGGGGCTGTGCTGTTGGGAGGGTGTGAGGGTCCACGGCTTTGTGAGGGTCCCGGTGTGAGTGGGGCTCTGCTGGACTTTCGGCAGGAGTTGCCAGGCTGCCACCTGTAAAGAAGAGGATGTGTCACCCATAACTTCCACTGGAATATCTCTCCGGGCTGAGGTGAGGAAGGAAAAATGGAGTGGGGGCCGGGACAGGAGGGGTATCTCCGGCAGGGCAATGGAAAGCTTCCAGAAGAGCGCCCGTGGCCAGGACCATCCTGGCTGACCTGCAGGCACCAAGTTGGCCTGCGTGCTGTCGCTGGTGTGGCTCCACGGCCCTTCCTCTAGGCTTTCAAGCCCTTGTACATATTCAGGTGTTTCACCTGGGAAGGGTGGGAAGAGTTCAGCAGCAGCTGGCCTGGGGCTCAGCTCACGTTTACTCACAGAGGCCTCGGCACGGTCCCCCAGCTTTGCAATAAGGACGCTCCTTGCGTGGGTGGGCGGGGCTGCTGGCTCTATGGGAGATGATTCCCCACCTCTGACCAATTTCAGAATTATTTACCACTGGAGCAAGTGCCTTCGTAGTGTTTTCCTCTGTATAAATGTTAGGTTCAGTTTTTTTTTCTTTTTTGGTTCAAGTTAGATTTTATTCCTCTTTTATGTATTTATGGATATAAGCATGGAAATAATTCATTCTTATAAATACATCAGTGTGAATGGAAGAACTTTTTTTCTGTTTTATTTTAACATTTTATTTTTAAAAATTTTGAAATTTAATTTAATTTATTTTTTTATACAGTAGGTTATTATTAGTTATCTATTTTATGCATATACATGTATACAGGTCAATCCCAATCTCCCAACTCATCCCACCACCACCACCCCATGGCTTCCCCCTCTTTGTGTCCATGTCCATACGTTTGTTCTCTACCTCTGTGTCTCTCTTTCTGCCCTGCAAACCAGTTCATCTGTACCATTTTTCTAGCTTCCACATATAGGCATTAATATACAATATTTGTTTTGCTCTTTCTGACTTACTTCACTCTGTATGACAGTCTCTAGATCCATCAACTTCTCTACAAATGACCCAGTTTCATTCCTTTTTTTGGCTGAGTAATATTCCATTTTATATATGTACCACATCTTTATCCATTCGTCTGTCTGTGGGCATTTAGGTTGCTTCCATTACCTGGCTATTGTAAATAGTGCTGCAATGAACATTGTGGTGAATGTGTCTTTGTGATTTATGGTTTTCTCTGGGTATATGCCCAGAAGTGGGATTGCTGGATCCTATGGTAATTCTCTTTTTAGTTTTTTAAAGGAACCTCCATACTGTTCTCCATAGTGACTGTATCAATTTACATTCCCACCAATAGCGGAAGAGGGTTCCTTTTGTCCACACCCTCCCCAGAATTTGTTGTTTGTAGATTATCTGATGATGCCGATTCTCACAGGTGTGAGGTCTTACCTCATTGTAGTTTTGATTTGCATTTCTCTAATAATTAGTGATGTTGAGCAGCTTTTCATGTGCGTCTTGGCCATCTCTGTGTCTTCTTTGAAGAAACGTCTCTTTAGATCTTCTGCCCATTTTTGTATTGGGTTGTTTGTTTTATTAATATTAAGCTGCATGAGCTGTTTATATATATTGGAGATTAAACCTTTGTCCATTGATTCGTTTGTGAACGTTTTCGCCCATTCTGAGGGTTGCCTTTTTCATTCCCGTTTTTTTAACAAAGAAAGAAAGCAAGCAAAAGAAGCAGAACACTAATGTGCGTGAAATATGCCTCTTGAAACTGTCGTTTTGAAATATGGACGTCTTTTGAATTTTTTGGTCGATATATGACCCCAGGATTTGTTTTCAGGGCAGGTGTCATTTATAGGCCTGTAATGATTTGGAATATCCACTGACCATTAGCGCTGGGATTAAAGCTGCTGTTGTGTGAAACGGCCACAAGGTGGCAGCAGTTCTCCCTTACCAAATCTGGTTACTAGGGCAGCAGAGCCTCAATGGAAGTCGCGTTCTAGATTGGAATGTAGAACGGAATGTGCCAGGAGAAAGCCCCTCAAGTTTGTCTCACTACTTCTTGTTCGTGTTTTTAATTTAATATTTTATTTTTTATTACAGCAAGTTTGAGTACAACGTTTAGCTTGTTGTAGGTGTGCAAGAGGTGGTTCTTTTACACATATACATATGTCTGTTCTTCCTGGTATCCTTTTCCCATGTACGTTATGACAGAATGTTGAGTAGTCTTCTCTTGGTACTCCGTAGGTCTTTGGTGATTATATACTTCTACTGTGTTTGTATATGTCTGTTAACCCCAATATCGTAATGAATTCAATCCTCACACCTTTCCTTTGGTGAACCATAAGTTTGTTTAATGAATCTGTGATTGCCCTTCTCCGTGGAAATATCTGCCCTGGTATCAATTTATAGGTAACACCTATAAGTGATATGATATGATATGTGTCTTTCACTTTCTGACTTACTCCAAGTCACGTGATTACCTCGAGACTCATCTACGGTGCTGCAAATGGCAATGTGTCCTTTTTTTCCTTGGCGAATATTCTGTCTTAGCGAGGTCCATTTTCTGCAATGTGATTCCCCGAGGGCTGAGGATTAGCTGACCTGGGCAGCCTGACCCTGCCGGCAAGCCCTACCCAGGTGTGCCTGGGTTGAGGTCAATATAAACAGCACTCTAGGCAGCAATAGCCCCTGCAGCTGTGCCTGACTCCATATTCTCTGCCCCGTCAGCAGTCTCGGGGCTGTGCTGGTGGGAGGGTGTGAGCGTCCACGGCTTTGTGGGGGGCCCGGTGTGAGTGGGGCTCTGCTGGACTTTCGGCAGGAGTTGCCAGGCTGCCACCTGTAAAGAAGAAGTTGTGTCACCCATAACTTCCACTGGAATATCTCTCCGGGCTGAGGTGAGGAAGGAAAAAAAGGAGTGGGGGCCGGGACAGGAGGGGTATCTCAGGCAGGGCAATGGAAAGCTTCCAGAAGAGCGCCCGTGGCCAGGACCATCCTGGCTGACCTGCAGGCACCAAGTTGGCCTGCGTGCTGTCGCTGGTGTGGCTCCACGGCCCTTCCTCTAGGCTTTCAAGCCCTTGTACATGTTCAGGTGTTTCACCTGGGAAGGGTGGGAAGAGTTCAGCAGCAGCTGGCCTGGGGCTCAGCTCACGTTTACTCACAGAGGCCTCGGCACGGTCCCCCAGCTTTGCAATAAGGACGCTCCTTGCGTGGGCGGGCGGGGCTGCTGGCTGTATGGGAGATGATTGCCCACCTCTGACCAATTTCAGAATTGTTTACCACTGGAGCAAGTGCCTTGGTAGTGTTTTCCTCTGTATAAATGTTAGGTTCAGTTTTTTTTCTTTTTTGGTTCAAGTTAGATTTTATTCCTCTTTTATGTATTTATGGATATAAGCATGGAAATAATTCATTCTTATAAATACATCAGTGTGAATGGAAGAACTTTTTTTCTGTTTTATTTTTACATTTTATTTTTAAAAATTTTGAAATTTAATTTAATTTATTTTTTTATACAGTAGGTTATTATTAGTTATCTATTTTATGCATATACATGTATACAGGTCAATCCCAATCTCCCAACTCATCCCACCACCACCACCCCATGGCTTCCCCCACTTTGTGTCCATACGTTTGTTCTCTACCTCTGTGTCTGTATTTCTGCCCTGCAAACCAGTTCATCTGTACCATTTTTCTAGGTTCCACATATAGGCATTAATATACAATATTTGTTTTTCTCTTTCTGACTTACTTCACTCTGTATGACAGTCTCTAGATCCATCAACTTCTCTACAAATGACCCAGTTTCATTCCTTTTTTTGGCTGAGTAATATTCCATTTTATATATGTACCACATCTTTATCCATTCGTCTGTCTGTGGGCATTTAGGTTGCTTCCATGACCTGGCTATTGTAAATAGTGCTGCAATGAACATTGTGGTGAATGTGTCCTTGTGATTTATGGTTTTCTCTGGGTATATGCCCAGAAGTGGGATTGCTGGATCCTATGGTAATTCTCTTTTTAGTTTTTGAAAGGAACCTCCATACTGTTCTCCATAGTGACTGTATCAATTTACATTCCCACCAATAGTGGAAGAGGGTTCCTTTTGTCCACACCCTCCCCAGAATTTGTTGTTTGTAGATTATCTGATGATGCCGATTCTCACAGGTGTGAGGTCTTACCTCATTGTAGTTTTGATTTGCATTTCTCTAATTATTAGTGCTGTTGAGCAGCTTTTCATGTGCGTCTTGGCCATCTCTGTGTCTTCTTTGAAGAAACGTCTCTTTAGATCTTCTGCCCATTTTTGTATTGGTTTGTTTGTTTTATTAATATTAAGCTGCATGAGCTGTTTATATATATTGGAGATTAAACCTTTGTCCATTGATTCGTTTGTGAACGTTTTCGCCCATTCTGAGGGTTGCCTTTTTCCATTCCCGTTTTTTTAACAAAGCAAGCAAGCAAGCAAAAGAAGCAGAACACTAATGTGCGTGAAATATGCCTCTTGAAACTGTCGTTTTGAAATATGGACGTCTTTTGAATTTTTTGGTCGATATATGACCCCAGGATATGTTTTCAGGGCAGGTGTCATTTACAGGTCTGTAATGATTTGGAATATCCAATGACCATTAGCGCTGGGATTACAGCGGCTGTTGTGTGAAACGGCCACAAGGTGGCAGCAGTTCTCACTTACCAAATCTGGTTACTAGGGCAGCAGAGCCTCAATGGAAGTCGCGTTCTAGATTGCAATGTAGAACGGAATGTGCCAGGAGAAAGCCCCTCAAGTTTGTCTCACTAATTCTTGTTCGTGTTTTTAATATAATTTTTTATTTTTTATTACAGCACGTTTGAGTACAACGTTTAGCTTGTTGTAGGTGTGCAAGAGGTGGTTCTTTTACACATATACATATGTCTGTTCTTCCTGGGATCCTTTTCCCATGTACGTTATGACAGAATGTTGAGTAGTCTTCTCTTGGTACTCCGTAGGTCTTTGGTGATTCTATACGTCTACTGTGTTTGTATATGTCTGTTAACCCCAATATCGTAATGAATTCAATCCTCACACCTTTCCTTTGGTGAACCATAAGTTTGTTGAATGAATCTGTGATTGCCCTTCTCCGTGGAAATATCTGCCCTGGTATCAATTTATAGGTAACACCTATAAGTGATATGATATGATATGTGTCTTTCACTTTCTGACTTACTCCAAGTCACGTGATTACCTCGAGACTCATCTACGGTGCTGCAAATGGCATTGTGTCCTTTTTTTCCTTGGCGAATATTCTGTCTTAGCGAGGTATATTTTCTGCAATGTGATTCCCCGAGGGCTGAGGATTAGCTGACCTGCGCAGCCTGACCCTGCCGGCAAGCCCTCCCCAGATGTGCCTGGGTTGAGGTCAATATAAACAGCACTCCAGGCAGCAATAGCCCCTGCAGCTGTGCCTGACTGCATATTCTCTGCCCCGTCAGCAGTCTCGGGGCTGTGCTGTTGGGAGGGTGTGAGGGTCCACGGCTTTGTGAGGGTCCCGGTGTGAGTGGGGCTCTGCTGGACTTTCGGCAGGAGTTGCCAGGCTGCCACCTGTAAAGAAGAGAATGTGTCACCCATAACTTCCACTGGAATATCTCTCCGGGCTGAGGTGAGGAAGGAAAAAAAGGAGTGGGGGCCGGGACAGGAGGGGTATCTCAGGCAGGGCAATGGAAAGCTTCCAGAAGAGCGCCCGTGGCCAGGACCATCCTGGCTGACCTGCAGGCACCAAGTTGGCCTGCGTGCTGTCGCTGGTGTGGCTCCACGGCCCTTCCTCTAGGCTTTCAAGCCCTTGTACATATTCAGGTGTTTCACCTGGGAAGGGTGGGAAGATTTCAGCAGCAGCTGGCCTTGGGCTCAGCTCACGTTTCCTCACAGAGGCCTCGGCACGGTCCCCCAGCTTTGCCATAAGGACGCTCCTTGCGTGGGCGGGCAGGGCTGCTGGCTGTATGGGAGATGATTCCCCACCTCTGACCAATTTCAGAATTGTTTACCGCTGGAGCAAGTGCCTTGGTAGTGTTTTCCTCTGTATAAATGTTAAGTTCAGTTTTTTTTTTCTTTTTTGGTTCAAGTTAGATTTTATTCCTCTTTTATGTATTTATGGATATAAGCATGGAAATAATTCATCCTTATAAATACATCAGTGTGAATGGAAGAAATTTTTTTCTGTTTTATTTTTACATTTTATTTTTAAAAATTTTGAAATTTAATTTAATTTATTTTTTTATACAGTAGGTTATTATTAGTTATCTATTTTATGCATATACATGTATACAGGTCAATCCCAATCTCCCAACTCATCCCACCACCACCACCCCATGGCTTCCCCCACTTTGTGTCCATGTCCATACGTTTGTTCTCTACCTCTGAGTCTCTATTTCTGCCCTGCAAACCAGTTCATCTGTACCATTTTTCTAGGTTCCACATATAGGCATTAATATACAATATTTGTTTTTCTCTTTCTGACTTACTTCACTCTGTATGACAGTCTCTAGATCCATCAACTTCTCTACAAATGACCCAGTTTCATTCCTTTTTTTTGCTGAGTAATATTCCATTTTATATATGTACCACATCTTTATCCATTCGTCTGTCTGTGGGCATTTAGTTTGCTTCCATTACCTGGCTATTGTAAATAGTGCTGCAATGAACATTGTGGTGAATGTGTCTTTGTGATTTATGGTTTTCTCTGGGTATATGCCCAGAAGTGGGATTGCTGGATCCTATGGTAATTCTCTTTTTAGTTTTTTAAAGGAACCTCCATACTGTTCTCCATAGTGACTGTATCAATTTACATTCCCACCAATAGTGGAAGAGGGTTCCTTTTGTCCACACCCTCCCCAGAATTTGTTGTTTGTAGATTATCTTATGATGCCGATTCTCACAGGTGTGAGGTCTTACCTCATTGTAGTTTTGATTTGCATTTCTCTAATAATTAGTGCTGTTGAGCACCTTTTCATGTGCGTCTTGGCCATCTCTGTGTCTTCTTTGAAGAAACGTCTCTTTAGATCTTCTGCCCATTTTTGTATTGGGTTGTTTGTTTTATTAATATTAAGCTGCATGAGCTGTTTATATGTATTGGAGATTAAACCTTTGTCCATTGATTCGTTTGTGAACGTTTTCGCCCATTCTGAGGGTTGCCTTTTTCCATTCCCGTTTTTTTAAGAAAGCAAGCAAGCAAGCAAAAGAAGCAGAACAATAATGTGCGTGAAATATGCCTCTTGAAACTGTCGTTTTGAAATATGGACGTCTTTTGAATTTTTTGGTCGATATATGACCCCAGGATATGTTTTCAGGGCAGGTGTCATTTACAGGCCTGTAATGATTTGGAATATCCACTGACCATTAACGCTGGGATTACAGCTGCTGTTGTGTGAAACGGCCACAAGGTGGCAGCAGTTCTCACTTACCAAATCTGGTTACTAGGGCAGCAGAGCCTCAATGGAAGTCGCGTTCTATATTGGAATGTAGAACGGAATGTGCCAGGAGAAAGCCCCTCAAGTTTGTCTCACTACTTCTTGTTCGTGTTTTTAATTTAATATTTTATTTTTTATTACAGCAAGTTTGAGTACAACGTTTAGCTTGTTGTAGGTGTGCAAGAGGTGGTTCTTTTACACATATACATATGTCTGTTCTTCCTGGTATCCTTTTCCCATGTACGTTATGACAGAATGTTGAGTAGTCTTCTCTTGGTACTCCGTAGGTCTATGGTGATTCTATACGTCTACTGTGTTTGTATATGTCTGTTAACCCCAATATCGTAATGAATTCAATCCTCACACCTTTCCTTTGGTGAACCATAAGTTTGTTGAATGAATCTGTGATTGCCCTTCTCCGTGGAAATATCTGCCCTGGTATCAATTTATAGGTAACACCTATAAGTGATATGATATGATATGTGTCTTTCACTTTCTGACTTACTCCAAGTCACGTGATTACCTCGAGACTCATCTACGGTGCTGCAAATGGCATTGTGTCCTTTTTTTCCTTGGCGAATATTCTGTCTTAGCGAGGTCCATTTTCTGCAATGTGATTCCCCGAGGGCTGAGGATTAGCTGACCTGGGCAGCCTGACCCTGCCGGCAAGCCCTCCCCAGGTGTGCCTGGGTTGAGGTCAATATAAACAGCACTCCAGGCAGCAATAGCCCCTGCAGCTGTGCCTGACTGCATATTCTCTGCCCCGTCAGCAGTCTCGGGGCTGTGCTGGTGGTAGGGTGTGAGGGTCCACGGCTTTGTGGGGGGCCCGGTGTGAGTGGGGCTCTGCTGGACTTTCGGCAGGAGTTGCCAGGCTGCCACCTGTAAAGAAGAGGATGTGTCACCCATAACTTCCACTGGAATATCTCTCCGGGCTGAGGTGAGGAAGGAAAAAAAGGAGTGGGGGCCGG
This sequence comes from Mesoplodon bidens, assembly GCF_964165515.1. Taxonomy (NCBI): domain Eukaryota; kingdom Metazoa; phylum Chordata; class Mammalia; order Artiodactyla; family Ziphiidae; genus Mesoplodon; species Mesoplodon bidens. The sequence goes on from NW_027672225.1 coordinate 93,804, forward strand.
GACAGGAGGGGTATCTCAGGCAGGGCAATGGAAAGCTTCCAGAAGAGCGCCCGTGGCCAGGACCATCCTGGCTGACCTGCAGGCACCAAGTTGGCCTGCGTGCTGTCGCTGGTGTGGCTCCACGGCCCTTCCTCTAGGCTTTCAAGCCCTTGTACATATTCAGGTGTTTCACCTGGGAAGGGTGGGAAGAGTTCAGCAGCAGCTGGCCTGGGGCTCAGCTCACGTTTACTCACAGAGGCCTCGGCACGGTCCCCCAGCTTTGCAGTAAGGACGCTCCTTGCGTGGGCGGGCGGGGCTGCTGGCTGTATGGGAGATGATTCCCCACCTCTGACCAATTTCAGAATTGTTTACCACTGGAGCAAGTGCCTTGGTAGTGTTTTCCTCTGTATAAATGTTAGGTTCAGTTTTTTTTTCTTTTTTGGTTCAAGTTAGATTTTATTCCTCTTTTATGTATTTATGGATATAAGCATGGAAATAATTCATTCTTATAAATACATCAGTGTGAATGGAAGAACTTTTTTTCTGTTTTATTTTTACATTTTATTTTTAAAAATTTTGAAATTTAATTTAATTTATTTTTTTATACAGTAGGTTATTATTAGTTATCTATTTTATGCATATACATGTATACAGGTCAATCCCAATCTCCCAACTCATCCCACCACCACCACCCCATGGCTTCCCCCACTTTGTGTCCATGTCCATACGTTTGTTCTCTACCTCTGTGTCTCTATTTCTGCCCTGCAAACCAGTTCATCTGTACCATTTTTCTACGTTCCACATATAGGCATTAATATACAATATTTGTTTTTCTCTTTCTGACTTACTTCACTATGTATGACAGTCTCTAGATCCATCAACTTCTCTACAAATGACCCAGTTTCATTCCTTTTTTTGGCTGAGTAATATTCCATTTTATATATGTACCACATCTTTATCCATTCGTCTGTCTGTGGGCATTTAGGTTGCTTCCATTACCTGGCTATTGTAAATAGTGCTGCAATGAACATTGTGCTGAATGTGTCTTTGTGATTTATGGTTTTCTCTGGGTATATGCCCAGAAGTGGGATTGCTGGATCCTATGGTAATTCTCTTTTTAGTTTTTGAAAGGAACCTCCATACTGTTCTCCATAGTGACTGTATCAATTTACATTCCCACCAATAGCGGAAGAGGGTTCCTTTTGTCCACACCCTCCCCAGAATTTGTTGTTTGTAGATTATCTGATGATGCCGATTCTCACAGGTGTGAGGTCTTACCTCATTGTAGTTTTGATTTGCATTTCTCTAATAATTAGTGATGTTGAGCAGCTTTTCATGTGCGTCTTGGCCATCTCTGTGTCTTCTTTGAAGAAACGTCTCTTTAGATCTTCTGCCCATTTTTGTATTGGGTTGTTTGTTTTATTAATATTAAGCTGCATGAGCTGTTTATATATATTGGAGATTAAACCTTTGTCCATTGATTCGTTTGTGAACGTTTTCGCCCATTCTGAGGGTTGCCTTTTTCCATTCCCGTTTTTTTAACAAAGAAAGAAAGCAAGCAAAAGAAGCAGAACACTAATGTGCGTGAAATATGCCTCTTGAAACTGTCGTTTTGAAATATGGACGTCTTTTGAATTTTTTGGTCGATATATGACCCCAGGATATGTTTTCAGGGCAGGTGTCATTTACAGGCCTGTAATGATTTGGAATATCCACTGACCATTAGCGCTGGGATTAAAGCTGCTGTTGTGTGAAACGGCCACAAGGTGGCAGCAGTTCTCCCTTACCAAATCTGGTTACTAGGGCAGCAGAGCCTCAATGGAAGTCGCGTTCTAGATTGGAATGTAGAACGGAATGTGCCAGGAGAAAGCCCCTCAAGTTTGTCTCACTACTTCTTGTTCGTGTTTTTAATTTAATTTTTTATTTTTTATTACAGCAAGTTTGAGTACAACGTTTAGCTTGTTGTAGGTGTGCAAGAGGTGGTTCTTTTACACATATACGTATGTCTGTTCTTCCTGGGATCCTTTTCCCATGTACGTTATGACAGAATGTTGAGTAGTCTTCTCTTGGTACTCCGTAGGTCTTTGGTGATTCTATACGTCTACTGTGTTTGTATATGTCTGTTAACCCCAAAATCGTAATGAATTCAATCCTCACACCTTTCCTTTGGTGAACCATAAGTTTGTTTAATGAATTTGTGACTGCCCTTCTCCGTGGAAATATCTGCCCTGGTATCAATTTATAGGTAACACCTATCAGTGATATGATATGATATGTGTCTTTCACTTTCTGACTTACTCCAAGTCACGTGATTATCTCGAGACTCATCTACGGTGCTGCAAATGGCATTGTGTCCTTTTTTTCCTTGGCGAATATTCTGTCTTAGCGAGGTCCATTTTCTGCAATGTGATTCCCCAAGGGCTGAGGATTAGCTGACCTGGGCAGCCTGACCCTGCTGGCAAGCCCTCCCCAGGTGTGCCTGGGTTGAGGTCAATATAAACAGCACTCCAGGCAGCAATAGCCCCTGCAGCTGTGCCTGACTCCATATTCTCTGCCACGTCAGCAGTCTCGGGGCTGTGCTTGTGGGAGGGTGTGAGTGTCCATGGCTTTGTGGGTGGCCCGGTGTTAGTGGGGCTCTGCTGGACTTTCGGCAGGAGTTGCCAGGCTGCCACCTGTAAAGAAGAGGATGTGTCACCCATAACTTCCACTGGAATATCTCTCCGGGCTGAGGTGAGGAAGGAAAAAAAGGAGTGGGGGCCGGGACAGGAGGGGTATCTCAGGCAGGGCAATGGAAAGCTTCCAGAAGAGCGCCCGTGGCCAGGACCATCCTGGCTGACCTGCAGGCACCAAGTTGGCCTGCGTGCTGTCGCTGGTGTGGCTCCACGGACCTTCCTCTAGGCTTTCAAGCCCTTGTACATATTCAGGTGTTTCACCTGGGAAGGGTGGGAAGAGTTCAGCAGCAGCTGGCCTGGGGCTCAGCTCACGTTTACTCACAGAGGCCTTGGCACGCTCCCCCAGCTTTGCATTAAGGACGCTTCTTGCGTGGGCGGGCGGGGCTGCTGGCTGTATGGGAGATGATTCCCCACCTCTGACCAATTTCAGAATTGTTTACCACTGGAGCAAGTGCCTTGGTAGTGTTTTCCTCTGTATAAATGTTAGGTTCAGTTTTTTTTTTCTTTTTTGGTTCAAGTTAGATTTTATTCCTCTTTTATGTATTTATGGATATAAGCATGGAAATAATTCATTCTTATAAATACATCAGTGTGAATGGAAGAACTTTTTTTCTGTTTTATTTTTACATTTTATTTTTAAAAATTTTGAAATTTAAATTAATTTATTTTTTTTATACAGTAGGTTATTATTAGTTATCTATTTTATGCATAGACATGTATACAGGTCAATCCCAATCTCCCAACTCATCCCACCACCACCACCCCATGGCTTCCCCCACTTTGTGTCCATACGTTTGTTCTCTACTTCTGTGTCTCTATTTCTGCCCTGCAAACCAGTTCATCTGTACCATTTTTCTAGGTTCCACATATAGGCATTAATATACAATATTTGTTTTTCTCTTTCTGACTTACTTCACTCTGTATGACAGTCTCTAGATCCATCAACTTCTCTACAAATGACCCAGTTTCATTCCTTTTTTTGGCTGAGTAATATTCCATTTTATATATGTACCACATCTTTATCCATTCGTCTGTCTGTGGGCATTTAGGTTGCTTCCATTACCTGGCTATTGTAAATAGTGCTGCAATGAACATTGTGGTGAATGTGTCTTTGTGATTTATGGTTTTCTCTGGGTATATGCCCAGAAGTGGGATTGCTGGATCCTATGGTAATTCTCTTTTTAGTTTTTTAAAGGAACCTCCATACTGTTCTCCATAGTGACTGTATCAATTTACATTCCCACCAATAGCGGAAGAGGGTTCCTTTTGTCCACACCCTCCCCAGAATTTGTTGTTTGTAGATTATCTGATGAGGCCGATTCTCACAGGTGTGAGGTCTTACCTCATTGTAGTTTTGATTTGCATTTCTCTAATAATTAGTGATGTTGAGCAGCTTTTCATGTGCGTCTTGGCCATCTCTGTGTCTTCTTTGAAGAAACGTCTCTTTAGATCTTCTGCCCATTTTTGTATTGGGTTGTTTGTTTTATTAATATTAAGCTGCATGAGCTGTTTATATATATTGAAGATTAAACCTTTGTCCATTGATTCGTTTGTGAAAGTTTTCGCCCATTCTCAGGGATGCCTTTTTCCATTCCCGTTTTTTTAACAAAGAAAGAAAGCAAGCAAAAGAAGCAGAACACTAATGTGCGTGAAATATGCCTCTTGAAACTGTCGTTTTGAAATATGGACGTCTTTTGAATTTTTTGGTCGATATATGAACCCAGGATATGTTTTCAGGGCAGGTGTCATTTACAGGCCTGTAATGATTTGGAATATCCACTGACCATTAGCGCTGGGATTAAAGCTGCTGTTGTGTGAAACGGCCACAAGGTGGCAGCAGTTCTCCCTTACCAAATCTGCTTACTAGGGCAGCAGAGCCTCAATGGAAGTCGCGTTCTAGATTGGAATGTAGAACGGAATGTGCCAGGAGAAAGCCCCTCAAGTTTGTCTCACTACTTCTTGTTCGTGTTTTTAATTTAATTTTTAATTTTTTATTACAGCAAGTTTGAGTACAACGTTTAGCTTGTTGTAGGTGTGCAAGAGGTGGTTCTTTTACACATATACATATGTCTTTTCTTCCTGGGATCCTTTTCCCATGTACGTTATGACAGAATGTTGAGTAGTCTTCTCTTGGTACTCCGTAGGTCTTTGGTGATTCTATACGTCTACTGTGTTTGTATATGTCTGTTAACCCCAATATCGTAATGAATTCAATCCTCACACCTTTCCTTTGGTGAACCATAAGTTTGTTTAATGAATCTGTGATTGCCCTTCTCCGTGGAAATATCTGCCCTGGTATCAATTTATAGGTAACACCTATAAGTGATATGATATGATATGTGTCTTTCACTTTCTGACTTACTCCAAGTCACGTGATTACCTCGAGACTCATCTACGGTGCTGCAAATGTCATTGTGTCCTTTTTTTCCTTAGCGAATATTCTGTCTTAGCGAGGTCCATTTTCTGCAATGTGATTCCCCGAGGGCTGAGGATTAGCTGACATGGGCAGCCTGACCCTGCCGGCAAGCCCTCCCCAGGTGTGCCTGGGTTGAGGTCAATATAAACAGCACTCCAGGCAGCAATAGCCCCTGCAGCTGTGCCTGACTGCATATTCTCTGCCCCGTCAGCAGTCTCGGGGCTGTGCTGGTGGGAGGGTGTGAGGGTCCACGGCTTTGTGGGGGGCCCGGTGTGAGTGGGGCTCTGCTGGACTTTCGGCAGGAGTTGCCAGGCTGCCACCTGTAAAGAAGAGGATGTGTCACCCATAACTTCCACTGGAATATCTCTCCGGGCTGAGGTGAGGAAGGAAAAAAAGGAGTGGGGGCCGGGACAGGAGGGGTATCTCAGGCAGGGCAATGGAAAGCTTCCAGAAGAGCGCCCGTGGCCAGGACCATCCTGGCTGACCTGCAGGCACCAAGTTGGCCTGTGTGCTGTCGCTGGTGTGGCTCCACGGCCCTTCCTCTAGGCTTTCAAGCCCTTGTACATATTCAGGTGTTTCACCTGGGAAGGGTGGGAAGAGTTCAGCAGCAGCTGGCCTGGGGCTCAGCTCACGTTTACTCACAGAGGCCTCGGCACGGTCCCCCAGCTTTGCAATAAGGACGCTCCTTGCGTGGCCGGGTGGGGCTGCTGGCTGTATGGGAGTTGATTCCCCACCTCTGACCAATTTCAGAATTGTTTACCACTGGAGCAAGTGCCTTGGTAGTGTTTTCCTCTGTATAAATGTTAGGTTCAGTTTTCTTTTTCTTTTTCGGTTCAAGTTAGATTTTATTCCTCTTTTATGTATTTATGGATATAAGCATGGAAATAATTCATTCTTATAAATACATCAGTGTGAATGGAAGAACTTTTTTTCTGTTTTATTTTTACATTTTATTTTTAAAAATTTTGAAATTTAATTTAATTTATTTTTTTTATACAGTAGGTTATTATTAGTTATCTATTTTATGCATAGACATGTATACAGGTCAATCCCAATCTCCCAACTCATCCCACCACCACCACCCCATGGCTTCCCCCACTTTGTGTCCATACGTTTGTTCTCTACCTCTGTGTCTCTATTTCTGCCCTGCAAACCAGTTAATCTGTACCATTTTTCTAGGTTCCACATATAGGCATTAATATACAATATTTGTTTTTCTCTTTCTGACTTACTTCACTCTGTATGACAGTCTCTAGATCCATCAACTTCTCTACAAATGACCCAGTTTCATTCCTTTTTTTGGCTGAGTAATATTCCATTTTATATATGTACCACATCTTTATCCATTCGTCTGTCTGTGGGCATTTAGGTTGCTTCCATTACCTGGCTATTGTAAATAGTGCTGCAATGAACATTGGGGTGAATGTGTCTTTGTGATTTATGGTTTTCTCTGGGTATATGCCCAGAAGTGGGATTGCTGGATCCTATGGTAATTCTCTTTTTAGATTTTTAAAGGAACCTCCATACTGTTCTCCATAGTGACTGTATCAATTTACATTCCCACCAATAGCGGAAGAGGGTTCCTTTTGTCCACACCCTCCCCAGAATTTGTTGTTTGTAGATTATCTGATGATGCCGATTCTCACAGGTGTGAGGTCTTACCTCATTGTAGTTTTGATTTGCATTTCTCTAATAATTAGTGCTGTTGAGCAGCTTTTCATGTGCGTCTTGGCCATCTCTGTGTCTTCTTTGAAGAAACGTCTCTTTAGATCTTCTGCCCATTTTTGTATTGGGTTGTTTGTTTTATTAATATTAAGCTGCATGAGCTGTTTATATATATTGAATATTAAACCTTTGTCCATTGATTCGTTTGTGAAAGTTTTCGCCCATTCTCAGGGTTGCCTTTTTCCATTCCCGTTTTTTTAACAAAGAAAGAAAGCAAGCAAAAGAAGCAGAACACTAATGTGCGTGAAATATGCCTCTTGAAACTGTCGTTTTGAAATATGGACGTCTTTTGAATTTTTTGGTCGATATATGACCCCAGGATATGTTTTCAGGGCAGGTGTCATTTACAGGCCTGTAATGATTTGGAATATCCTCTGACCATTAGCGCTGGGATTAAAGCTGCTGTTGTGTGAAACGGCCACAAGGTGGCAGCAGTTCTCCCTTACCAAATCTGGTTACTAGGGCAGCAGAGCCTCAATGGAAGTCGCGTTCTAGATTGGAATGTAGAACGGAATGTGCCAGGAGAAAGCCCCTCAAGTTTGTCTCACTACTTCTTGTTCGTGTTTTTAATTTAATTTTTTATTTTTTATTACAGCAAGTTTGAGTACAACGTTTAGCTTGTTGTAGGTGTGCAAGAGGTGGTTCTTTTACACATATACATATGTCTTTTCTTCCTGGGATCCTTTTCCCATGTACGTTATGACAGAATGTTGAGTAGTCTTCTCTTGGTACTCCGTAGGTCTTTGGTGATTCTATACGTCTACTGTGTTTGTATATGCCTGTTAACCCCAATATCGTAATGAATTCAATCCTCACACCTTTCCTTTGGTGAACCATAAGTTTGTTTAATGAATCTGTGATTGCCCTTCTCCGTGGAAATATCTGCCCTGGTATCAATTTATAGGTAACACCTATAAGTGATATGATATGATATGTGTCTTTCACTTTCTGACTTACTCTAAGTCACGTGATTACCTCGAGACTCATCTACGGTGCTGCAAATGTCATTGTGTCCTTTTTTTCCTTGGTGAATATTCTGTCTTAGCGAGGTCCATTTTCTGCAATGCGATTCCCCGAGGGCTGAGGATTAGCTGACCTGGGCAGCCTGACCCTGCCGGCAAGCCCTCCCCAGGTGTGCCTGGGTTGAGGTCAATATAAACAGCACTCCAGGCAGCAATAGCCCCTGCAGCTGTGCCTGACTGCATATTCTCTGCCCCGTCAGCAGTCTCGGGGCTGTGCTGGTGGGAGGGTGTGAGGGTCCACGGCTTTGTGGGGGGCCCGGTGTGAGTGGGGCTCTGCTGGACTTTCGGCAGGAGTTGCCAGGCTGCCACCTGTAAAGAAGAGGATGTGTCACCCATAACTTCCACTGGAATATCTCTCCGGGCTGAGGTGAGGAAGGAAAAAAAGGAGTGGGGGCCGGGACAGGAGGGGTATCTCAGGCAGGGCAATGGAAAGCTTCCAGAAGAGCGCCCGTGGCCAGGACCATCCTGGCTGACCTGCAGGCACCAAGTTGGCCTGTGTGCTGTCGCTGGTGTGGCTCCACGGCCCTTCCTCTAGGCTTTCAAGCCCTTGTACATATTCAGGTGTTTCACCTGGGAAGGGTGGGAAGAGTTCAGCAGCAGCTGGCCTGGGGCTCAGCTCACGTTTACTCACAGAGGCCTCGGCACGGTCCCCCAGCTTTGCAATAAGGACGCTCCTTGCGTGGCCGGGTGGGGCTGCTGGCTGTATGGGAGTTGATTCCCCACCTCTGACCAATTTCAGAATTGTTTACCACTGGAGCAAGTGCCTTGGTAGTGTTTTCCTCTGTATAAATGTTAGGTTCAGTTTTCTTTTTCTTTTTCGGTTCAAGTTAGATTTTATTCCTCTTTTATGTATTTATGGATATAAGCATGGAAATAATTCATTCTTATAAATACATCAGTGTGAATGGAAGAACATTTTCTGTTTTATTTTTACATTTTATTTTTAAAAATTTTGAAATTTAATTAAATTTATTTTTTTATACAGTAGGTTATTATTAGTTATCTATTTTATGCATAGACATGTATACAGGTCAATCCCAATCTCCCAACTCATCCCACCACCACCACCCCATGGCTTCCCTCACTTTGTGTCCATGTCCATACGTTTGTTCTCTACCTCTGTGTCTCTATTTCTGCCCTGCAAACCAGTTCATCTGTACCATTTTTCTAGTTTCCACATATAGGCATTAATATACAATATTTGTTTTTCTCTTTCTGACTTACTTCACTCTGTATGACAGTCTCTAGATCCATCAACTTCTCTACAAATGACTCAGTTTCATTCCTTTTTTTGGCTGAGTAATATTCCATTTTATATATGTACCACATCTTTAACCATTCGTCTGTCTGTGGGCATTTAGGTTGCTTCCATTACCTGGCTATTGTAAATAGTGCTGCAATGAACATTGTGGTGAATGTGTCTTTGTGATTTATGGTTTTCTCTGGGTATATGCCCAGAAGTGGGATTGCTGGATCCTATGGTAATTCTCTTTTTAGTTTTTTAAAGGAACCTCCATACTGTTCTCCATAGTGACTGTATCAATTTACATTCCCACCAATAGCGGAAGAGGGTTCCTTTTGTCCACACCCTCCCCAGAATTTGTTGTTTGTAGCTTATCTGATGATGCCGATTCTCACAGGTGTGAGGTCTTACCTCATTGTAGTTTTGATTTGCATTTCTCTAATAATTAGTGCTGTTGAGCAGCTTTTCATGTGCGTCTTGGCCATCTCTGTGTCTTCTTTGAAGAAACGTCTCTTTAGATCTTCTGCCCATTTTTGTATTGGGTTGTTTGTTTTATTAATATTAAGCTGCATGAGCTGTTTATATGTATTGGAGATTAAACCTTTGTCCATTGATTCGTTTGTGAACGTTTTCGCCCATTCTGAGGGTTGCCTTTTTCCATTCCCGTTTTTTTAACAAAGAAAGAAAGCAAGCAAAAGAAGCAGAACACTAATGTGCGTGAAATATGCCTCTTGAAACTGTCGTTTTGAAATATGGACGTCTTTTGAATTTTTTGGTCGATATATGACCCCAGGATATGTTTTCAGGTCAGGTGTCATTTACAGGCCTGTAATGATTTGGAATATCCACTGACCATTAGCGCTGGGATTAAAGCTGCTGTTGTGTGAAACGGCCACAAGGTGGCAGCAGTTCTCCCTTACCAAATCTGGTTACTAGGGCAGCAGAGCCTCAATGGAAGTCGCGTTCTAGATTGGAATGTAGAACGGAATGTGCCAGGAGAAAGCCCCTCAAGTTTGTCTCACTACTTCTTGTTCGTGTTTTTAATTTAATTTTTTATTTTTTATTACAGCAAGTTTGAGTACAACGTTTAGCTTGTTGTAGGTGTGCAAGAGGTGTTTCTTTTACACATATACATATGTCTGTTCTTCCTGGGATCCTTTTCCCATGTACATTATGACAGAATGTTGAGTAGTCTTCTCTTGGTACTCCGTAGGTCTTTGGTGATTCTATACGTCTACTGTGTTTGTATATGTCTGTTAACCCCAATATCGTAATGAATTCAATCCTCACACCTTTCCTTTGGTGAACCATAAGTTTGTTTAATGAATCTGTGATTGCCCTTCTCCGTGGAAATATCTGCCCTGGTATCTATTTATAGGTAACACCTATAAGTGATATGATATGATATGTGTCTTTCACTTTCTGACTTACTCCAAGTCACGTGATTACCTCGAGACTCATCTACGGTGCTGCAAATGGCATTGTGTCCTTTTTTTCCTTGGCGAATATTCTGTCTTAGCGAGGTCCATTTTCTGCAATGTGATTCCCCGAGGGCTGAGGATTAGCTGACCTGGGCAGCCTGACCCTGCCGGCAAGCCCTCCCCAGGTGTGCCTGGGTTGAGGTCAATATAAACAGCACTCCAGGCAGCAATAGCCCCTGCAGCTGTGCCTGACTCCATATTCTCTGCCCCGTCAGCAGTCTCGGGGCTGTGCTGGTGGGAGGGTGTGAGGGTCCACGGCTTTGTGGGGGGCCCGGTGTGAGTGGGTCTCTGCTGGACTTTCTGCAGGAGTTGCCAGGCTGCCACCTGTAAAGAAGAGGATGTGTCACCCATAACTTCCACTGGAATATCTCTCCGGGCTGAGGTGAGGAAGGAAAAAAAGGAGTGGGGGCCGGGACAGGAGGGGTATCTCAGGCAGGGCAATGGAAAGCTTCCAGAAGAGCGCCCGTGGCCAGGACCATCCTGGCTGACCTGCAGGCACCAAGTTGGCCTGCGTGCTGTCGCTGGTGTGGCTCCACGGCCCTTCCTCTAGGCTTTCAAGCCCTTGTACATATTCAGGTGTTTCACCTGGGAAGGGTGGGAAGAGTTCAGCAGCAGCTGGCCTGGGGCTCAGCTCACGTTTACTCACAGAGGCCTCGGCACGGTCCCCCAGCTTTGCAATAAGGACGCTCCTTGCGTGGGCGGGCGGGGCTGCTGGCTGTATGGGAGATGATTCCCCACCTCTGACCAATTTCAGAATTGTTTACCACTGGAGCAAGTGCCTTGGTAGTGTTTTCCTCTGTATAATTGTTAGGTTCAGTTTTTTTTTCTTTTTTGGTTCAAGTTAGATTTTATTCCTCTTTTATGTATTTATGGATATAAGCATGGAAATAATTCATTCTTATAAATACATCAGTGTGAATGGAAGAACTTTTTTTCTGTTTTATTTTTACATTTTATTTTTAAAAATTTTGAAATTTAATTTAATTTATTTTTTTATACAGTAGGTTATTATTAGTTATCTATTTTATGCATATACTTGTATACAGGTCAATCCCAATCTCCCAACTCATCCCACCACCACCACCCCATGGCTTCCCCCACTTTGTGTCCATGTCCATACGTTTGTTCTCTACCTCTGTGTCTCTATTTCTGCCCTGCAAACCAGTTCATCTGTACCATTTTTCTAGGTTCCACATATAGGCATTAATATACAATATTTGTTTTTCTCTTTCTGACTTACTTCACTCTGTATGACAGTCTCTAGATCCATCAACTTCTCTACAAATGACCCAGTTTCATTCCTTTTTTTGGCTGAGTAATATTCCATTTTATATATGTACCACATCTTTATCCATTCGTCTGTCTGTGGGCATTTAGGTTGCTTCCATTACCTGGCTATTGTAAATAGTGCTGCAATGAACATTGTGGTGAATGTGTCTTTGTGATTTATGGTTTTCTCTGGGTATATGCCCAGAAGTGGGATTGCTGGATCCTATGGTAATTCTCTTTTTAGTTTTTTAAAGGAACCTCCATACTGTTCTCCATAGTGACTGTATCAATTTACATTCCCACCAATAGCGGAAGAGGGTTCCTTTTGTCCACACCCTCCCCAGAATTTGTTGTTTGTAGATTATCTGATGAGGCCGATTCTCACAGGTGTGAGGTCTTACCTCATTGTAGTTTTGATTTGCATTTCTCTAATAATTAGTGATGTTGAGCAGCTTTTCATGTGCGTCTTGGCCATCTCTGTGTCTTCTTTGAAGAAACGTCTCTTTAGATCTTCTGCCCATTTTTGTATTGGGTTGTTTGTTTTATTAATATTAAGCTGCATGAGCTGTTTATATATATTGGAGATTAAACCTTTGTCCATTGATTCGTTTGTGAACGTTTTCGCCCATTCTGAGGGTTGCCTTTTTCCATTCCCGTTTTTTTAACAAAGCAAGAAAGCAAGCAAAAGAAGCAGAACACTAATGTGCGTGAAATATGCCTCTTGAAACTGTCGTTTTGAAATATGGACGTCTTTTGAATTTTTTGGTCGATATATGACCCCAGGATATGTTTTCAGGGCAGGTGTCATTTACAGGCCTGTAATGATTTGGAATATCCACTGACCATTAGCGCTGGGATTACAGCTGCTGTTGTGTGAAACGGCCACAAGGTGGCAGCAGTTCTCCCTTACCAAATCTGGTTACTAGGGCAGCAGAGCCTCAATGGAAGTCGCATTCTAGATTGGAATGTAGAACGGAATGTGCCAGGAGAAAGCCCCTCAAGTTTGTCTCACTACTTCTTGTTCGTGTTTTTAATTTAATTTTTTATTTTTTATTACAGCAAGTTTGAGTACAACGTTTGGCTTGTTGTAGGTGTGCAAGAGGTGGTTCTTTTACACATATACGTATGTCTGTTCTTCCTGGGATCCTTTTCCCATGTACGTTATGACAGGATGTTGAGTAGTCTTCCCTTGGTACTCCGTAGGTCTTTGGTGATTCTATACGTCTACTGTGTTTGTATATGTCTGTTAACCCCAATATCGTAATGAATTCAATCCTCACACCTTTCCTTTGGTGAACCATAAGTTTGTTGAATGAATCTGTGATTGCCCTTCTCCGTGGAAATATCTGCCCTGGTATCAATTTATAGGTAACACCTATCAGTGATATGATATGATATGTGTCTTTCACTTTCTGTCTTACTCCAAGTCACGTGATTACCTCGAGACTCATCTACGGTGCTGCAAATGGCATTGTTTCCTTTTTTTCCTTGGCAAATATTCTGTCTTAGCGAGGTCCATTTTCTGCAATGTGATTCCCCGAGGGCTGAGGATTAGCTGACCTGGGCAGCCTGACCCTGCCGGCAAGCCCTCCCCAGGTGTGCCTGGGTTGAGGTCAATATAAACAGCACTCCAGGCAGCAATAGCCCCTGCAGCTGTGCCTGACTGCATATTCTCTGCCCCGTCAGCAGTCTCGGGGCTGTGCTGGTGGGAGGGTGTGAGGGTCCACGGCTTTGTGGGGGGCCCGGTGTGAGTGGGGCTCTGCTGGACTTTCGGCAGGAGTTGCCAGGCTGCCACCTGTAAAGAAGAGGATGTGTCACCCATAACTTCCACTGGAATATCTCTCCGGGCTGAGGTGAGGAAGGAAAAAAAGGAGTGGGGGCCGGGACAGGAGGGGTATCTCAGGCAGGGCAATGGAAAGCTTCCAGAAGAGCGCCCGTGGCCAGGACCATCCTGGCTGACCTGCAGGCACCAAGTTGGCCTGCGTGCTGTCGCTGGTGTGGCTCCATGGACCTTCCTCTAGGCTTTCAAGCCCTTGTACATATTCAGGTGTTTCACCTGGGAAGGGTGAGAAGAGTTCAGCAGCAGCTGGCCTGGGGCTCAGCTAACGTTTACTCACAGAGGCCTTGGCACGCTCCCCCAGCTTTGCAATAAGGACGCTCCTTGCGTGGGCGGGCGGGGCTGCTGGCTGTATGGGAGATGATTCCCCACCTCTGACCAATTTCAGAATTGTTTACCACTGGAGCAAGTGCCTTGGTAGTGTTTTCCTCTGTATAAATGTTAGGTTCAGTTTTTTTTTTCTTTTTTGGTTCAAGTTAGATTTTATTCCTCTTTTATGTATTTATGGATATAAGCATGGAAATAATTCATTCTTATAAATACATCAGTGTGAATGAAAGAACTTTTTTTCTGTTTTATTTTTACATTTTATTTTTAAAAATTTTGAAATTTAATTTAATTTATTTTTTTATACAGTAGGTTATTATTAGTTATCTATTTTATGCATATACATGTATACAGGTCAATCCCAATCTCCCAACTCATCCCACCACCACCACCCCATGGCTTCCCCCACTTTGTGTCCATACGTTTGTTCTCTACCTCTGTGTCTGTATTTCTGCCCTGCAAACCAGTTCATCTGTACCATTTTTCTAGGTTCCACATATAGGCATTAATATACAATATTTGTTTTTCTCTTTCTGACTTACTTCACTCTGTATGACAGTCTCTAGATCCATCAACTTCTCTACAAATGACCCAGTTTCATTCCTTTTTTTGGCTGAGTAATATTCCATTTTATATATGTACCACATCTTTATCCATTCGTCTGTCTGTGGCCATTTAGGTTGCTTCCATTACCTGGCTATTGTAAATAGTGCTGCAATGAACATTGTGGTGAATGTGTCTTTGTGATTTATGGTTTTCTCTGGGTATATGCCCAGAAGTGGGATTGCTGGATCCTATGGTAATTCTCTTTTTAGTTTTTTAAAGGAACCTCCATACTGTTCTCCATAGTGACTGTATCAATTTACATTCCCACCAATAGCGGAAGAGGGTTCCTTTTGTCCACACCCTCCCCAGAATTTGTTGTTTGTAGATTATCTGATGAGGCCGATTCTCACAGGTGTGAGGTCTTACCTCATTGTAGTTTTGATTTGCATTTCTCTAATAATTAGTGATGTTGAGCAGCTTTTCATGTGCGTCTTGGCCATCTCTGTGTCTTCTTTGAAGAAACGTCTCTGTAGATCTTCTGCCCATTTTTGTATTGGGTTGTTTGTTTTATTAATATTAAGCTGCATGAGCTGTTTATATATATTGGAGATTAAACCTTTGTCCATTGATTCGTTTGTGAACGTTTTCGCCCATTCTGAGGGTTGCCTTTTTCCATTCCCGTTTTTTTAACAAAGCAAGAAAGCAAGCAAAAGAAGCAGAACACTAATGTGCCTGAAATATGCCTCTTGAAACTGTCGTTTTGAAATATGGACGTCTTTTGAATTTTTTGGTCGATATATGACCCCAGGATATGTTTTCAGGGCAGGTGTCATTTACAGGCCTGTAATGATTTGGAATATCCACTGACCATTAGCGCTGGGATTAATGCTGCTGTTGTGTGAAACGGCCACAAGGTGGCAGCAGTTCTCCCTTACCAAATCTGGTTACTAGGGCAGCAGAGCCTCAATGGAAATCGCGTTCTAGATTGGAATGTAGAACGGAATGTGCCAGGAGAAAGCCCCTCAAGTTTGTCTCACTACTTCTTGTTCGTGTTTTTAATTTAATTTTTTATTTTTTATTACAGCACGTTTGAGTACAACGTTTAGCTTGTTGTAGGTGTGCAAGAGGTGGTTCTTTTACACATATACATATGTCTGTTCTTCCTGGGATCCTTTTCCCATGTACGTTATGACAGAATGTTGAGTAGTCTTCTCTTGGTACTCCGTAGGTCTTTGGTGATTCTATACGTCTACTGTGTTTGTATATGTCTGTTAACCCCAATATCGTAATGAATTCAATCCTCACACCTTTCCTTTGGTGAACCATAAGTTTGTTTAATGAATCTGTGATTGCCCTTCTCCGTGGAAATATCTGCCCTGGTATCAATTTATAGGTAACACCTATAAGTGATATGATATGATATGTGTCTTTCACTTTCTGACTTACTCCAAGTCACGTGATTACCTCGAGACTCATCTACGGTGCTGCAAATGGCATTGTGTCCTTTTTTTCCTTGGCGAATATTCTGTCTTAGCGAGGTCCATTTTCTGCAATGTGATTCCCCGAGGGCTGAGGATTAGCTGACCTGGGCAGCCTGACCCTGCCGGCAAGCCCTCCCCAGGTGTGCCTGGGTTGAGGTCAATATAAACAGCACTCCAGGCAGCAATAGCCCCTGCAGCTGTGCCTGACTGCATATTCTCTGCCCCGTCAGCAGTCTCGGGGCTGTGCTGGTGGGAGGGTGTGAGGGTCCACGGCTTTGTGGGGGGCCCGGTGTGAGTGGGGCTCTGCTGGACTTTCGGCAGGAGTTGCCAGGCTGCCACCTGTAAAGAAGAGGATGTGTCACCCATAACTTCCACTGGAATATCTCTCCGGGCTGAGGTGAGGAAGGAAAAAAAGGAGTGGGGGCCGGGACAGGAGGGGTATCTCAGGCAGGGCAATGGAAAGCTTCCAGAAGAGCGCCCGTGGACAGGACCATCCTGGCTGACCTGCAGGCACCAAGTTGGCCTCTGTGCTGTCGCTGGTGTGGCTCCACGGCCCTTCCTCTAGGCTTTCAAGCCCTTGTACATATTCAGGTGTTTCACCTGGGAAGGGTGGGAAGAGTTCAGCAGCAGCTGGCCTGGGGCTCAGCTCACGTTTACTCACAGAGGCCTCGGCACGGTCCCCCAGCTTTGCAATAAGGACGCTCCTTGCGTGGCCGGGTGGGGCTGCTGGCTGTATGGGAGATGATTCCCCACCTCTGACCAATTTCAGAATTGTTTACCACTGGAGAAAGTGCCTTGGTAGTGTTTTCCTCTGTATAAATGTTAGGTTCAGTTTTCTTTTTCTTTTTCGGTTCAAGTTAGATTTTATTCCTCTTTTATGTATTTATGGATATAAGCATGGAAATAATTCATTCTTATAAATACATCAGTGTGAATGGAAGAACTTTTTTTCTGTTTTATTTTTACATTTTATTTTTAAAAATCTTGAAATTTAATTTAATTTATTTTTTTATACAGTAGGTTATTATTAGTTATCTATTTTATGCATATACATGTATACAGGTCAATCCCAATCTCCCAACTCATCCCACCACCACCACCCCATGGCTTCCCCCACTTTGTGTCCATGTCCATACGTTTGTTCTCTACCTCTGTGTCTCTATTTCTGCCCTGCACACCAGTTCATCTGTACCATTTTTCTACGTTCCACATATAGGCATTAATATACAATATTTGTTTTTCTCTTTCTGACTTACTTCACTCTGTATGACAGTCTCTAGATCCATCAACTTCTCTACAAATGACTCAGTTTCATTCCTTTTTTTGGCTGAGTAATATTCCATTTTATATATGTACCACATCTTTATCCATTCGTCTGTCTGTGGGCATTTAGGTTGCTTCCATTACCTGGCTATTGTAAATAGTGCTGCAATGAACATTGTGGTGAATGTGTCTTTGTGATTTATGGTTTTCTCTGGGTATATGCCCAGAAGTGGGATTGCTGGATCCTATGGTAATTCTCTTTTTAGTTTTCTAAAGGAACCTCCATACTGTTCTCCATAGTGACTCTATCAATTTACATTCCCACCAATAGCGGAAGAGGGTTCCTTTTGTCCACACCCTCCCCAGAATTTGTTGTTTGTAGATTATCTGACGATGCCGATTCTCACAGGTGTGAGGTCTAACCTCATTGTAGTTTTGATTTGCATTTCTCTAATAATTAGTGATGTTGAGCAGCTTTTCATGTGCGTCTTGGCCATCTCTGTGTCTTCTTTGAAGAAACGTCTCTTCAGATCTTCTGCCCATTTTTGTATTGGGTTGTTTGTTTTATTATTATTAAGCTGCATGAGCTGTTTATATATATTGGAGATTAAACCTTTGTCCATTGATTCGTTTGTGAACGTTTTCGCCCATTGTGAGGGTTGCCTTTTTCCATTCCCGTTTTTTTAACAAAGCAAGAAAGCAAGCAAAAGAAGCAGAACACTAATGTGCGTGAAATATGCCTCTTGAAACTGTCGTTTTGAAATATGGACGTCTTTTGAATTTTTTCGTCGATATATGACCCCAGGATATGTTTTCAGGGCAGGTGTCACTTACAGGCATGTAATGATTTGGAATATCCACTGACCATTAGCGCTGGGATTTAAGCTGCTGTTGTGTGAAACGGCCACAAGGTGGCAGCAGTTCTCCCTTACCAAATCTGGTTACTAGGGCAGCAGAGCCTCAATGGAAGTCGCATTCTAGATTGGAATGTAGAACGGAATGTGCCAGGAGAAAGCCCCTCAAGTTTGTCTCACTACTTCTTGTTCGTGTTTTTAATTTAATTTTTTATTTTTTATTACAGCAAGTTTGAGTACAACGTTTAGCTTGTTGTAGGTGTGCAAGAGGTGGTTCTTTTACACATATACATATGTCTGTTCTTCCTGGGATCCTTTTCCCATGTACGTTATGACAGAATGTTGAGTAGTCTTCTCTTGGTACTCCGTAGGTCTTTGGTGATTCTATACGTCTACTGTGTTTGTATATATCTGTTAACCCCAATATCGTAATGAATTCAATCCTCACACCTTTCCTTTGGTGAACCATAAGTTTGTTTAATGAATCTGTGATTGCCCTTCTCCGTGGAAATATCTGCCCTGGTATCAATTTATAGGTAACACCTATAAGTGATATGATATGATATGTGTCTTTCACTTTCTGACTTACTCCAAGTCACGTGATTACCTCGAGACTCATCTACGGTGCTGCAAATGTCATTGTGTCCTTTTTTTCCTTAGCGAATATTCTGTCTTAGCGAGGTCCATTTTCTGCAATGTGATTCCCCGAGGGCTGAGGATTAGCTGACATGGGCAGCCTGACCCTGCCGGCAAGCCCTCCCCAGGTGTGCCTGGGTTGAGGTCAATATAAACAGCACTCCAGGCAGCAATAGCCCCTGCAGCTGTGCCTGACTGCATATTCTCTGCCCCGTCAGCAGTCTCGGGGCTGTGCTGGTGGGAGGGTGTGAGGGTCCACGGCTTTGTGGGGGGCCCGGTGTGAGTGGGGCTCTGCTGGACTTTCGGCAGGAGTTGCCAGGCTGCCACCTGTAAAGAAGAGGATGTGTCACCCATAACTTCCACTGGAATATCTCTCCGGGCTGAGGTGAGGAAGGAAAAAAAGGAGTGGGGGCCGGGACAGGAGGGGTATCTCAGGCAGGGCAATGGAAAGCTTCCAGAAGAGCGCCCGTGGCCAGGACCATCCTGGCTGACCTGCAGGCACCAAGTTGGCCTGTGTGCTGTCGCTGGTGTGGCTCCACGGCCCTTCCTCTAGGCTTTCAAGCCCTTGTACATATTCAGGTGTTTCACCTGGGAAGGGTGGGAAGAGTTCAGCAGCAGCTGGCCTGGGGCTCAGCTCACGTTTACTCACAGAGGCCTCGGCACGGTCCCCCAGCTTTGCAATAAGGACGCTCCTTGCGTGGCCGGGTGGGGCTGCTGGCTGTATGGGAGTTGATTCCCCACCTCTGACCAATTTCAGAATTGTTTACCACTGGAGCAAGTGCCTTGGTAGTGTTTTCCTCTGTATAAATGTTAGGTTCAGTTTTCTTTTTCTTTTTCGGTTCAAGTTAGATTTTATTCCTCTTTTATGTATTTATGGATATAAGCATGGAAATAATTCATTCTTATAAATACATCAGTGTGAATGGAAGAACTTTTTTTCTGTTTTATTTTTACATTTTATTTTTAAAAATTTTGAAATTTAATTTAATTTATTTTTTTTATACAGTAGGTTATTATTAGTTATCTATTTTATGCATAGACATGTATACAGGTCAATCCCAATCTCCCAACTCATCCCACCACCACCACCCCATGGCTTCCCCCACTTTGTGTCCATACGTTTGTTCTCTACCTCTGTGTCTCTATTTCTGCCCTGCAAACCAGTTAATCTGTACCATTTTTCTAGGTTCCACATATAGGCATTAATATACAATATTTGTTTTTCTCTTTCTGACTTACTTCACTCTGTATGACAGTCTCTAGATCCATCAACTTCTCTACAAATGACCCAGTTTCATTCCTTTTTTTGGCTGAGTAATATTCCATTTTATATATGTACCACATCTTTATCCATTCGTCTGTCTGTGGGCATTTAGGTTGCTTCCATTACCTGGCTATTGTAAATAGTGCTGCAATGAACATTGGGGTGAATGTGTCTTTGTGATTTATGGTTTTCTCTGGGTATATGCCCAGAAGTGGGATTGCTGGATCCTATGGTAATTCTCTTTTTAGATTTTTAAAGGAACCTCCATACTGTTCTCCATAGTGACTGTATCAATTTACATTCCCACCAATAGCGGAAGAGGGTTCCTTTTGTCCACACCCTCCCCAGAATTTGTTGTTTGTAGATTATCTGATGATGCCGATTCTCACAGGTGTGAGGTCTTACCTCATTGTAGTTTTGATTTGCATTTCTCTAATAATTAGTGCTGTTGAGCAGCTTTTCATGTGCGTCTTGGCCATCTCTGTGTCTTCTTTGAAGAAACGTCTCTTTAGATCTTCTGCCCATTTTTGTATTGGGTTGTTTGTTTTATTAATATTAAGCTGCATGAGCTGTTTATATATATTGAATATTAAACCTTTGTCCATTGATTCGTTTGTGAAAGTTTTCGCCCATTCTCAGGGTTGCCTTTTTCC
Organism: Mesoplodon bidens; assembly: GCF_964165515.1. Lineage (NCBI taxonomy): Eukaryota > Metazoa > Chordata > Mammalia > Artiodactyla > Ziphiidae > Mesoplodon > Mesoplodon bidens. Next base: position 114,472 of record NW_027672225.1, read on the forward strand.
ATTCCCGTTTTTTTAACAAAGAAAGAAAGCAAGCAAAAGAAGCAGAACACTAATGTGCGTGAAATATGCCTCTTGAAACTGTCGTTTTGAAATATGGACGTCTTTTGAATTTTTTGGTCGATATATGACCCCAGGATATGTTTTCAGGGCAGGTGTCATTTACAGGCCTGTAATGATTTGGAATATCCTCTGACCATTAGCGCTGGGATTAAAGCTGCTGTTGTGTGAAACGGCCACAAGGTGGCAGCAGTTCTCCCTTACCAAATCTGGTTACTAGGGCAGCAGAGCCTCAATGGAAGTCGCGTTCTAGATTGGAATGTAGAACGGAATGTGCCAGGAGAAAGCCCCTCAAGTTTGTCTCACTACTTCTTGTTCGTGTTTTTAATTTAATTTTTTATTTTTTATTACAGCAAGTTTGAGTACAACGTTTAGCTTGTTGTAGGTGTGCAAGAGGTGGTTCTTTTACACATATACATATGTCTTTTCTTCCTGGGATCCTTTTCCCATGTACGTTATGACAGAATGTTGAGTAGTCTTCTCTTGGTACTCCGTAGGTCTTTGGTGATTCTATACGTCTACTGTGTTTGTATATGCCTGTTAACCCCAATATCGTAATGAATTCAATCCTCACACCTTTCCTTTGGTGAACCATAAGTTTGTTTAATGAATCTGTGATTGCCCTTCTCCGTGGAAATATCTGCCCTGGTATCAATTTATAGGTAACACCTATAAGTGATATGATATGATATGTGTCTTTCACTTTCTGACTTACTCTAAGTCACGTGATTACCTCGAGACTCATCTACGGTGCTGCAAATGTCATTGTGTCCTTTTTTTCCTTGGTGAATATTCTGTCTTAGCGAGGTCCATTTTCTGCAATGCGATTCCCCGAGGGCTGAGGATTAGCTGACCTGGGCAGCCTGACCCTGCCGGCAAGCCCTCCCCAGGTGTGCCTGGGTTGAGGTCAATATAAACAGCACTCCAGGCAGCAATAGCCCCTGCAGCTGTGCCTGACTGCATATTCTCTGCCCCGTCAGCAGTCTCGGGGCTGTGCTGGTGGGAGGGTGTGAGGGTCCACGGCTTTGTGGGGGGCCCGGTGTGAGTGGGGCTCTGCTGGACTTTCGGCAGGAGTTGCCAGGCTGCCACCTGTAAAGAAGAGGATGTGTCACCCATAACTTCCACTGGAATATCTCTCCGGGCTGAGGTGAGGAAGGAAAAAAAGGAGTGGGGGCCGGGACAGGAGGGGTATCTCAGGCAGGGCAATGGAAAGCTTCCAGAAGAGCGCCCGTGGCCAGGACCATCCTGGCTGACCTGCAGGCACCAAGTTGGCCTGTGTGCTGTCGCTGGTGTGGCTCCACGGCCCTTCCTCTAGGCTTTCAAGCCCTTGTACATATTCAGGTGTTTCACCTGGGAAGGGTGGGAAGAGTTCAGCAGCAGCTGGCCTGGGGCTCAGCTCACGTTTACTCACAGAGGCCTCGGCACGGTCCCCCAGCTTTGCAATAAGGACGCTCCTTGCGTGGCCGGGTGGGGCTGCTGGCTGTATGGGAGTTGATTCCCCACCTCTGACCAATTTCAGAATTGTTTACCACTGGAGCAAGTGCCTTGGTAGTGTTTTCCTCTGTATAAATGTTAGGTTCAGTTTTCTTTTTCTTTTTCGGTTCAAGTTAGATTTTATTCCTCTTTTATGTATTTATGGATATAAGCATGGAAATAATTCATTCTTATAAATACATCAGTGTGAATGGAAGAACATTTTCTGTTTTATTTTTACATTTTATTTTTAAAAATTTTGAAATTTAATTAAATTTATTTTTTTATACAGTAGGTTATTATTAGTTATCTATTTTATGCATAGACATGTATACAGGTCAATCCCAATCTCCCAACTCATCCCACCACCACCACCCCATGGCTTCCCTCACTTTGTGTCCATGTCCATACGTTTGTTCTCTACCTCTGTGTCTCTATTTCTGCCCTGCAAACCAGTTCATCTGTACCATTTTTCTAGTTTCCACATATAGGCATTAATATACAATATTTGTTTTTCTCTTTCTGACTTACTTCACTCTGTATGACAGTCTCTAGATCCATCAACTTCTCTACAAATGACTCAGTTTCATTCCTTTTTTTGGCTGAGTAATATTCCATTTTATATATGTACCACATCTTTAACCATTCGTCTGTCTGTGGGCATTTAGGTTGCTTCCATTACCTGGCTATTGTAAATAGTGCTGCAATGAACATTGTGGTGAATGTGTCTTTGTGATTTATGGTTTTCTCTGGGTATATGCCCAGAAGTGGGATTGCTGGATCCTATGGTAATTCTCTTTTTAGTTTTTTAAAGGAACCTCCATACTGTTCTCCATAGTGACTGTATCAATTTACATTCCCACCAATAGCGGAAGAGGGTTCCTTTTGTCCACACCCTCCCCAGAATTTGTTGTTTGTAGCTTATCTGATGATGCCGATTCTCACAGGTGTGAGGTCTTACCTCATTGTAGTTTTGATTTGCATTTCTCTAATAATTAGTGCTGTTGAGCAGCTTTTCATGTGCGTCTTGGCCATCTCTGTGTCTTCTTTGAAGAAACGTCTCTTTAGATCTTCTGCCCATTTTTGTATTGGGTTGTTTGTTTTATTAATATTAAGCTGCATGAGCTGTTTATATGTATTGGAGATTAAACCTTTGTCCATTGATTCGTTTGTGAACGTTTTCGCCCATTCTGAGGGTTGCCTTTTTCCATTCCCGTTTTTTTAACAAAGAAAGAAAGCAAGCAAAAGAAGCAGAACACTAATGTGCGTGAAATATGCCTCTTGAAACTGTCGTTTTGAAATATGGACGTCTTTTGAATTTTTTGGTCGATATATGACCCCAGGATATGTTTTCAGGTCAGGTGTCATTTACAGGCCTGTAATGATTTGGAATATCCACTGACCATTAGCGCTGGGATTAAAGCTGCTGTTGTGTGAAACGGCCACAAGGTGGCAGCAGTTCTCCCTTACCAAATCTGGTTACTAGGGCAGCAGAGCCTCAATGGAAGTCGCGTTCTAGATTGGAATGTAGAACGGAATGTGCCAGGAGAAAGCCCCTCAAGTTTGTCTCACTACTTCTTGTTCGTGTTTTTAATTTAATTTTTTATTTTTTATTACAGCAAGTTTGAGTACAACGTTTAGCTTGTTGTAGGTGTGCAAGAGGTGTTTCTTTTACACATATACATATGTCTGTTCTTCCTGGGATCCTTTTCCCATGTACATTATGACAGAATGTTGAGTAGTCTTCTCTTGGTACTCCGTAGGTCTTTGGTGATTCTATACGTCTACTGTGTTTGTATATGTCTGTTAACCCCAATATCGTAATGAATTCAATCCTCACACCTTTCCTTTGGTGAACCATAAGTTTGTTTAATGAATCTGTGATTGCCCTTCTCCGTGGAAATATCTGCCCTGGTATCTATTTATAGGTAACACCTATAAGTGATATGATATGATATGTGTCTTTCACTTTCTGACTTACTCCAAGTCACGTGATTACCTCGAGACTCATCTACGGTGCTGCAAATGGCATTGTGTCCTTTTTTTCCTTGGCGAATATTCTGTCTTAGCGAGGTCCATTTTCTGCAATGTGATTCCCCGAGGGCTGAGGATTAGCTGACCTGGGCAGCCTGACCCTGCCGGCAAGCCCTCCCCAGGTGTGCCTGGGTTGAGGTCAATATAAACAGCACTCCAGGCAGCAATAGCCCCTGCAGCTGTGCCTGACTCCATATTCTCTGCCCCGTCAGCAGTCTCGGGGCTGTGCTGGTGGGAGGGTGTGAGGGTCCACGGCTTTGTGGGGGGCCCGGTGTGAGTGGGTCTCTGCTGGACTTTCTGCAGGAGTTGCCAGGCTGCCACCTGTAAAGAAGAGGATGTGTCACCCATAACTTCCACTGGAATATCTCTCCGGGCTGAGGTGAGGAAGGAAAAAAAGGAGTGGGGGCCGGGACAGGAGGGGTATCTCAGGCAGGGCAATGGAAAGCTTCCAGAAGAGCGCCCGTGGCCAGGACCATCCTGGCTGACCTGCAGGCACCAAGTTGGCCTGCGTGCTGTCGCTGGTGTGGCTCCACGGCCCTTCCTCTAGGCTTTCAAGCCCTTGTACATATTCAGGTGTTTCACCTGGGAAGGGTGGGAAGAGTTCAGCAGCAGCTGGCCTGGGGCTCAGCTCACGTTTACTCACAGAGGCCTCGGCACGGTCCCCCAGCTTTGCAATAAGGACGCTCCTTGCGTGGGCGGGCGGGGCTGCTGGCTGTATGGGAGATGATTCCCCACCTCTGACCAATTTCAGAATTGTTTACCACTGGAGCAAGTGCCTTGGTAGTGTTTTCCTCTGTATAATTGTTAGGTTCAGTTTTTTTTTCTTTTTTGGTTCAAGTTAGATTTTATTCCTCTTTTATGTATTTATGGATATAAGCATGGAAATAATTCATTCTTATAAATACATCAGTGTGAATGGAAGAACTTTTTTTCTGTTTTATTTTTACATTTTATTTTTAAAAATTTTGAAATTTAATTTAATTTATTTTTTTATACAGTAGGTTATTATTAGTTATCTATTTTATGCATATACTTGTATACAGGTCAATCCCAATCTCCCAACTCATCCCACCACCACCACCCCATGGCTTCCCCCACTTTGTGTCCATGTCCATACGTTTGTTCTCTACCTCTGTGTCTCTATTTCTGCCCTGCAAACCAGTTCATCTGTACCATTTTTCTAGGTTCCACATATAGGCATTAATATACAATATTTGTTTTTCTCTTTCTGACTTACTTCACTCTGTATGACAGTCTCTAGATCCATCAACTTCTCTACAAATGACCCAGTTTCATTCCTTTTTTTGGCTGAGTAATATTCCATTTTATATATGTACCACATCTTTATCCATTCGTCTGTCTGTGGGCATTTAGGTTGCTTCCATTACCTGGCTATTGTAAATAGTGCTGCAATGAACATTGTGGTGAATGTGTCTTTGTGATTTATGGTTTTCTCTGGGTATATGCCCAGAAGTGGGATTGCTGGATCCTATGGTAATTCTCTTTTTAGTTTTTTAAAGGAACCTCCATACTGTTCTCCATAGTGACTGTATCAATTTACATTCCCACCAATAGCGGAAGAGGGTTCCTTTTGTCCACACCCTCCCCAGAATTTGTTGTTTGTAGATTATCTGATGAGGCCGATTCTCACAGGTGTGAGGTCTTACCTCATTGTAGTTTTGATTTGCATTTCTCTAATAATTAGTGATGTTGAGCAGCTTTTCATGTGCGTCTTGGCCATCTCTGTGTCTTCTTTGAAGAAACGTCTCTTTAGATCTTCTGCCCATTTTTGTATTGGGTTGTTTGTTTTATTAATATTAAGCTGCATGAGCTGTTTATATATATTGGAGATTAAACCTTTGTCCATTGATTCGTTTGTGAACGTTTTCGCCCATTCTGAGGGTTGCCTTTTTCCATTCCCGTTTTTTTAACAAAGCAAGAAAGCAAGCAAAAGAAGCAGAACACTAATGTGCGTGAAATATGCCTCTTGAAACTGTCGTTTTGAAATATGGACGTCTTTTGAATTTTTTGGTCGATATATGACCCCAGGATATGTTTTCAGGGCAGGTGTCATTTACAGGCCTGTAATGATTTGGAATATCCACTGACCATTAGCGCTGGGATTACAGCTGCTGTTGTGTGAAACGGCCACAAGGTGGCAGCAGTTCTCCCTTACCAAATCTGGTTACTAGGGCAGCAGAGCCTCAATGGAAGTCGCATTCTAGATTGGAATGTAGAACGGAATGTGCCAGGAGAAAGCCCCTCAAGTTTGTCTCACTACTTCTTGTTCGTGTTTTTAATTTAATTTTTTATTTTTTATTACAGCAAGTTTGAGTACAACGTTTGGCTTGTTGTAGGTGTGCAAGAGGTGGTTCTTTTACACATATACGTATGTCTGTTCTTCCTGGGATCCTTTTCCCATGTACGTTATGACAGGATGTTGAGTAGTCTTCCCTTGGTACTCCGTAGGTCTTTGGTGATTCTATACGTCTACTGTGTTTGTATATGTCTGTTAACCCCAATATCGTAATGAATTCAATCCTCACACCTTTCCTTTGGTGAACCATAAGTTTGTTGAATGAATCTGTGATTGCCCTTCTCCGTGGAAATATCTGCCCTGGTATCAATTTATAGGTAACACCTATCAGTGATATGATATGATATGTGTCTTTCACTTTCTGTCTTACTCCAAGTCACGTGATTACCTCGAGACTCATCTACGGTGCTGCAAATGGCATTGTTTCCTTTTTTTCCTTGGCAAATATTCTGTCTTAGCGAGGTCCATTTTCTGCAATGTGATTCCCCGAGGGCTGAGGATTAGCTGACCTGGGCAGCCTGACCCTGCCGGCAAGCCCTCCCCAGGTGTGCCTGGGTTGAGGTCAATATAAACAGCACTCCAGGCAGCAATAGCCCCTGCAGCTGTGCCTGACTGCATATTCTCTGCCCCGTCAGCAGTCTCGGGGCTGTGCTGGTGGGAGGGTGTGAGGGTCCACGGCTTTGTGGGGGGCCCGGTGTGAGTGGGGCTCTGCTGGACTTTCGGCAGGAGTTGCCAGGCTGCCACCTGTAAAGAAGAGGATGTGTCACCCATAACTTCCACTGGAATATCTCTCCGGGCTGAGGTGAGGAAGGAAAAAAAGGAGTGGGGGCCGGGACAGGAGGGGTATCTCAGGCAGGGCAATGGAAAGCTTCCAGAAGAGCGCCCGTGGCCAGGACCATCCTGGCTGACCTGCAGGCACCAAGTTGGCCTGCGTGCTGTCGCTGGTGTGGCTCCATGGACCTTCCTCTAGGCTTTCAAGCCCTTGTACATATTCAGGTGTTTCACCTGGGAAGGGTGAGAAGAGTTCAGCAGCAGCTGGCCTGGGGCTCAGCTAACGTTTACTCACAGAGGCCTTGGCACGCTCCCCCAGCTTTGCAATAAGGACGCTCCTTGCGTGGGCGGGCGGGGCTGCTGGCTGTATGGGAGATGATTCCCCACCTCTGACCAATTTCAGAATTGTTTACCACTGGAGCAAGTGCCTTGGTAGTGTTTTCCTCTGTATAAATGTTAGGTTCAGTTTTTTTTTTCTTTTTTGGTTCAAGTTAGATTTTATTCCTCTTTTATGTATTTATGGATATAAGCATGGAAATAATTCATTCTTATAAATACATCAGTGTGAATGAAAGAACTTTTTTTCTGTTTTATTTTTACATTTTATTTTTAAAAATTTTGAAATTTAATTTAATTTATTTTTTTATACAGTAGGTTATTATTAGTTATCTATTTTATGCATATACATGTATACAGGTCAATCCCAATCTCCCAACTCATCCCACCACCACCACCCCATGGCTTCCCCCACTTTGTGTCCATACGTTTGTTCTCTACCTCTGTGTCTGTATTTCTGCCCTGCAAACCAGTTCATCTGTACCATTTTTCTAGGTTCCACATATAGGCATTAATATACAATATTTGTTTTTCTCTTTCTGACTTACTTCACTCTGTATGACAGTCTCTAGATCCATCAACTTCTCTACAAATGACCCAGTTTCATTCCTTTTTTTGGCTGAGTAATATTCCATTTTATATATGTACCACATCTTTATCCATTCGTCTGTCTGTGGCCATTTAGGTTGCTTCCATTACCTGGCTATTGTAAATAGTGCTGCAATGAACATTGTGGTGAATGTGTCTTTGTGATTTATGGTTTTCTCTGGGTATATGCCCAGAAGTGGGATTGCTGGATCCTATGGTAATTCTCTTTTTAGTTTTTTAAAGGAACCTCCATACTGTTCTCCATAGTGACTGTATCAATTTACATTCCCACCAATAGCGGAAGAGGGTTCCTTTTGTCCACACCCTCCCCAGAATTTGTTGTTTGTAGATTATCTGATGAGGCCGATTCTCACAGGTGTGAGGTCTTACCTCATTGTAGTTTTGATTTGCATTTCTCTAATAATTAGTGATGTTGAGCAGCTTTTCATGTGCGTCTTGGCCATCTCTGTGTCTTCTTTGAAGAAACGTCTCTGTAGATCTTCTGCCCATTTTTGTATTGGGTTGTTTGTTTTATTAATATTAAGCTGCATGAGCTGTTTATATATATTGGAGATTAAACCTTTGTCCATTGATTCGTTTGTGAACGTTTTCGCCCATTCTGAGGGTTGCCTTTTTCCATTCCCGTTTTTTTAACAAAGCAAGAAAGCAAGCAAAAGAAGCAGAACACTAATGTGCCTGAAATATGCCTCTTGAAACTGTCGTTTTGAAATATGGACGTCTTTTGAATTTTTTGGTCGATATATGACCCCAGGATATGTTTTCAGGGCAGGTGTCATTTACAGGCCTGTAATGATTTGGAATATCCACTGACCATTAGCGCTGGGATTAATGCTGCTGTTGTGTGAAACGGCCACAAGGTGGCAGCAGTTCTCCCTTACCAAATCTGGTTACTAGGGCAGCAGAGCCTCAATGGAAATCGCGTTCTAGATTGGAATGTAGAACGGAATGTGCCAGGAGAAAGCCCCTCAAGTTTGTCTCACTACTTCTTGTTCGTGTTTTTAATTTAATTTTTTATTTTTTATTACAGCACGTTTGAGTACAACGTTTAGCTTGTTGTAGGTGTGCAAGAGGTGGTTCTTTTACACATATACATATGTCTGTTCTTCCTGGGATCCTTTTCCCATGTACGTTATGACAGAATGTTGAGTAGTCTTCTCTTGGTACTCCGTAGGTCTTTGGTGATTCTATACGTCTACTGTGTTTGTATATGTCTGTTAACCCCAATATCGTAATGAATTCAATCCTCACACCTTTCCTTTGGTGAACCATAAGTTTGTTTAATGAATCTGTGATTGCCCTTCTCCGTGGAAATATCTGCCCTGGTATCAATTTATAGGTAACACCTATAAGTGATATGATATGATATGTGTCTTTCACTTTCTGACTTACTCCAAGTCACGTGATTACCTCGAGACTCATCTACGGTGCTGCAAATGGCATTGTGTCCTTTTTTTCCTTGGCGAATATTCTGTCTTAGCGAGGTCCATTTTCTGCAATGTGATTCCCCGAGGGCTGAGGATTAGCTGACCTGGGCAGCCTGACCCTGCCGGCAAGCCCTCCCCAGGTGTGCCTGGGTTGAGGTCAATATAAACAGCACTCCAGGCAGCAATAGCCCCTGCAGCTGTGCCTGACTGCATATTCTCTGCCCCGTCAGCAGTCTCGGGGCTGTGCTGGTGGGAGGGTGTGAGGGTCCACGGCTTTGTGGGGGGCCCGGTGTGAGTGGGGCTCTGCTGGACTTTCGGCAGGAGTTGCCAGGCTGCCACCTGTAAAGAAGAGGATGTGTCACCCATAACTTCCACTGGAATATCTCTCCGGGCTGAGGTGAGGAAGGAAAAAAAGGAGTGGGGGCCGGGACAGGAGGGGTATCTCAGGCAGGGCAATGGAAAGCTTCCAGAAGAGCGCCCGTGGACAGGACCATCCTGGCTGACCTGCAGGCACCAAGTTGGCCTCTGTGCTGTCGCTGGTGTGGCTCCACGGCCCTTCCTCTAGGCTTTCAAGCCCTTGTACATATTCAGGTGTTTCACCTGGGAAGGGTGGGAAGAGTTCAGCAGCAGCTGGCCTGGGGCTCAGCTCACGTTTACTCACAGAGGCCTCGGCACGGTCCCCCAGCTTTGCAATAAGGACGCTCCTTGCGTGGCCGGGTGGGGCTGCTGGCTGTATGGGAGATGATTCCCCACCTCTGACCAATTTCAGAATTGTTTACCACTGGAGAAAGTGCCTTGGTAGTGTTTTCCTCTGTATAAATGTTAGGTTCAGTTTTCTTTTTCTTTTTCGGTTCAAGTTAGATTTTATTCCTCTTTTATGTATTTATGGATATAAGCATGGAAATAATTCATTCTTATAAATACATCAGTGTGAATGGAAGAACTTTTTTTCTGTTTTATTTTTACATTTTATTTTTAAAAATCTTGAAATTTAATTTAATTTATTTTTTTATACAGTAGGTTATTATTAGTTATCTATTTTATGCATATACATGTATACAGGTCAATCCCAATCTCCCAACTCATCCCACCACCACCACCCCATGGCTTCCCCCACTTTGTGTCCATGTCCATACGTTTGTTCTCTACCTCTGTGTCTCTATTTCTGCCCTGCACACCAGTTCATCTGTACCATTTTTCTACGTTCCACATATAGGCATTAATATACAATATTTGTTTTTCTCTTTCTGACTTACTTCACTCTGTATGACAGTCTCTAGATCCATCAACTTCTCTACAAATGACTCAGTTTCATTCCTTTTTTTGGCTGAGTAATATTCCATTTTATATATGTACCACATCTTTATCCATTCGTCTGTCTGTGGGCATTTAGGTTGCTTCCATTACCTGGCTATTGTAAATAGTGCTGCAATGAACATTGTGGTGAATGTGTCTTTGTGATTTATGGTTTTCTCTGGGTATATGCCCAGAAGTGGGATTGCTGGATCCTATGGTAATTCTCTTTTTAGTTTTCTAAAGGAACCTCCATACTGTTCTCCATAGTGACTCTATCAATTTACATTCCCACCAATAGCGGAAGAGGGTTCCTTTTGTCCACACCCTCCCCAGAATTTGTTGTTTGTAGATTATCTGACGATGCCGATTCTCACAGGTGTGAGGTCTAACCTCATTGTAGTTTTGATTTGCATTTCTCTAATAATTAGTGATGTTGAGCAGCTTTTCATGTGCGTCTTGGCCATCTCTGTGTCTTCTTTGAAGAAACGTCTCTTCAGATCTTCTGCCCATTTTTGTATTGGGTTGTTTGTTTTATTATTATTAAGCTGCATGAGCTGTTTATATATATTGGAGATTAAACCTTTGTCCATTGATTCGTTTGTGAACGTTTTCGCCCATTGTGAGGGTTGCCTTTTTCCATTCCCGTTTTTTTAACAAAGCAAGAAAGCAAGCAAAAGAAGCAGAACACTAATGTGCGTGAAATATGCCTCTTGAAACTGTCGTTTTGAAATATGGACGTCTTTTGAATTTTTTCGTCGATATATGACCCCAGGATATGTTTTCAGGGCAGGTGTCACTTACAGGCATGTAATGATTTGGAATATCCACTGACCATTAGCGCTGGGATTTAAGCTGCTGTTGTGTGAAACGGCCACAAGGTGGCAGCAGTTCTCCCTTACCAAATCTGGTTACTAGGGCAGCAGAGCCTCAATGGAAGTCGCATTCTAGATTGGAATGTAGAACGGAATGTGCCAGGAGAAAGCCCCTCAAGTTTGTCTCACTACTTCTTGTTCGTGTTTTTAATTTAATTTTTTATTTTTTATTACAGCAAGTTTGAGTACAACGTTTAGCTTGTTGTAGGTGTGCAAGAGGTGGTTCTTTTACACATATACATATGTCTGTTCTTCCTGGGATCCTTTTCCCATGTACGTTATGACAGAATGTTGAGTAGTCTTCTCTTGGTACTCCGTAGGTCTTTGGTGATTCTATACGTCTACTGTGTTTGTATATATCTGTTAACCCCAATATCGTAATGAATTCAATCCTCACACCTTTCCTTTGGTGAACCATAAGTTTGTTTAATGAATCTGTGATTGCCCTTCTCCGTGGAAATATCTGCCCTGGTATCAATTTATAGGTAACACCTATAAGTGATATGATATGATATGTGTCTTTCACTTTCTGACTTACTCCAAGTCACGTGATTACCTCGAGACTCATCTACGGTGCTGCAAATGGCATTGTGTGCTTTTTTTCCTTGGCAAATATTCTGTCTTAGCGAGGTCCATTTTCTGCAATGTGATTCCCCGAGGGCTGAGGATTAGCTGACCTGGGCAGCCTGACCCTGCCGGCAATCCCTCCCCAGGTGTGCCTGGGTTGAGGTCAATATAAACAGCACTCCAGGCAGCAATAGCCCCTGCAGCTGTGCCTGACTGCATATTCTCTGCCCCGTCAGCAGTCTCGGGGCTGTGCTGGTGGGAGGGTGTGAGGGTCCACGGCTTTGTGGGGGGCCCGGTGTGAGTGGGTCTCTGCTGGACTTTCGGCAGGAGTTGCCAGGCTGCCACCTGTAAAGAAGAGGATGTGTCACCCATAACTTCCACTGGAATATCTCTCCGGGCTGAGGTGAGGAAGGAAAAAAAGGAGTGGGGGCCGGGACAGGAGGGGTATCACAGGCAGGGCAATGGAAAGCTTCCAGAAGAGCGCCCGTGGCCAGGACCATCCTGGCTGACCTGCAGGCACCAAGTTGGCCTGCGTGCTGTCGCTGGTGTGGCTCCACGGCCCTTCCTCTAGGCTTTCAAGCCCTTGTACATATTCAGGTGTTTCACCTGGGAAGGGTGGGAAGAGTTCAGCAGCAGCTGGCCTGGGGCTCAGCTCACGTTTACTCACAGAGGCCTCGGCACGGTCCCCCAGCTTTGCAATAAGGACGCTCCTTGCGTGGGCGGGCGGGGCTGCTGGCTGTATGGGAGATGATTCCCCACCTCTGACCAATTTCAGAATTGTTTACCACTGGAGCAAGTGCCTTGGTAGTGTTTTCCTCTGTATAAATGTTAGGTTCAGTTTTTTTTTCTTTTTTGGTTCAAGTTAGATTTTATTCCTCTTTTATGTATTTATGGATATAAGCATGGAAATAATTCATTCTTATAAATACATCAGTGTGAATGGAAGAACTTTTTTTCTGTTTTATTTTTACATTTTATTTTTAAAAATTTTGATATTTAATTTAATTTATTTTTTTATACAGTAGGTTATTATTAGTTATCTATTTTATGCATATACATGTATACAGGTCAATCCCAATCTCCCAACTCATCCCACCACCACCACCCCATGGCTTCCCACACTTTGTGTCCATACGTTTGTTCTCTACCTCTGTGTCTCTATTTCTGCCCTGCAAACCAGTTCATCTGTACCATTTTTCTAGGTTCCACATATAGGCTTTAATATACAATATTTGTATTTCTCTTTCTGACTTACTTCACTCTGTATGACAGTCTCTACATCCACCAACTTCTCTACAAATGACTCAGTTTCATTCCTTTTTTTGGCTGAGTAATATTCCATTTTATATATGTACCACATCTTTATCCATTCGTCTGTCTGTGGGCATTTAGGTTGCTTCCATTACCTGGCTATTGTAAATAGTGCTGCAATGAACATTGTGGTGAATGTGTCTTTGTGATTTATGGTTTTCTTTGGGTATATGCCCAGAAGTGGGATTGCTGGATCCTATGGTAATTCTCTTTTTAGTTTTTGAAAGGAACCTCCATACTGTTCTCCATAGTGACTGTATCAATTTACATTCCCACCAATAGCGGAAGAGGGTTCCTTTTGTCCACACCCTCCCCAGAATTTGTTGTTTGTAGATTATCTGATGATGCCGATTCTCACAGGTGTGAGGTCTTACCTCATTGTAGTTTTGATTTGCATTTCTCTAATAATTAGTGATGTTGAGCAGCTTTTCATGTGCGTCTTGGCCATCTCTGTGTCTTCTTTGAAGAAACGTCTCTTTAGATCTTCTGCCCATTTTTGTATTGGGTTGTTTGTTTTATTAATATTAAGCTGCATGAGCTGTTTATATATATTGGAGATTAAACCTTTGTCCATTGATTCGTTTGTGAACGTTTTCGCCCATTCTGAGGGTTGCCTTTTTCCATTCCCGTTTTTTTAACAAAGAAAGCAAGCAAGCAAAAGAAGCAGAACACTAATGTGCGTGAAATATGCCTCTTGAAACTGTCGTTTTGAAATATGGACGTCTTTTGAATTTTTTGGTCGATATATAAACCCAGGATATGTTTTCAGGGCAGGTGTCATTTACAGGCCTGTAATGATTTGGAATATCCACTGACCATTAGCGCTGGGATTAAAGCTGCTGTTGTGTGAAACGGCCACAAGGTGGCAGCAGTTCTCCCTTACCAAATCTGGTTACTATGGCAGCAGAGCCTCAATGGAAGTCGCATTCTAGAGTGGAATGTAGAACGGAATGTGCCAGGAGAAAGCCCCTCAAGTTTGTCTCACTACTTCTTGTTCGTGTTTTTAATTTAATTTTTTATTTTTTATTACAGCAAGTTTGAGTACAACGTTTAGCTTGTTGTAGGTGTGCAAGAGGTGGTTCTTTTACACATATACATATGTCTGTTCTTCCTGGGATCCTTTTCCCATGTACGTTATGACAGAATGTTGAGTAGTCTTCTCTTGGTACTCCGTAGGTCTTTGGTGATTCTATACGTCTACTGTGTTTGTATATGTCTGTTAACCCCAATATCGTAATGAATTCAATCCTCACACCTTTCCTTTGGTGAACCATAAGTTTGTTTAATGAATCTGTGATTGCCCTTCTCCGTGGAAATATCTGCCCTGGTTTCAATTTATAGGTAACACCTATAAGTGATATGATATGATATGTGTCTTTCACTTTCTGACTTACTCCAAGTCACGTGATTACCTCGAGACTCATCTACGGTGCTGCAAATGTCATTGTGTCCTTTTTTTCCTTGGCGAATATTCTGTCTTAGCGAGGTCCATTTTCTGCAATGTGATTCCCCGAGGGCTGAGGATTAGCTGACCTGGGCAGCCTGACCCTGCCGGCAAGCCCTCCCCAGGTGTGCCTGGGTTGAGGTCAATATAAACAGCACTCCAGGCAGCAATAGCCCCTGCAGCTTTGCCTGACTGCATATTCTCTGCCCCGTCAGCAGTCTCGGGGCTGTGCTGGTGGGAGGGTGTGAGGGTCCATGGCTATGTGGAGGGCCCGGTGTGAGTGGGGCTCTGCTGGACTTTCGGCAGGAGTTGCCAGGCTGCCACCTGTAAAGAAGAGGATGTGTCACCCATAACTTCCACTGGAATATCTCTCCGGGCTGAGGTGAGGAAGGAAAAAAAGGAGTGGGGGCCGGGACAGGAGGGGTATCTCAGGCAGGGCAATGGAAAGCTTCCAGTAGAGCGCCCGTGGCCAGGACCATCCTGGCTGACCTGCAGGCACCAAGTTGGCCTGCGTGCTGTCGCTGGTGTGGCTCCACGGCCCTTCCTCTAGGCTTTCAAGCCCTTGTACATATTCAGGTGTTTCACCTGGGAAGGGTGGGAAGAGTTCAGCAGCAGCTGGCCTGGGGCTCAGCTACGTTTACTCACAGAGGCCTCGGCATGGTCCCCCAGCTTTGCAATAAGGACGCTCCTTGCGTGGGCGGGTGGGGCTGCTGGCTGTATGGGAGATGATTCCCCACCTCTGACCAATTTCAGAATTGTTTACCACTGGAGCAAGTGCCTTGGTAGTGTTTTCCTCTGTATAAATGTTAGGTTCAGTTTTTTTTTTCTTTTTTGGTTCAAGTTAGATTTTATTCCTCTTTTATGTATTTATGGATATAAGCATGGAAATAATTCATTCTTATAAATACATCAGTGTGAATGGAAGAACTTTTTTCTGTTTTATTTTTACATTTTATTTTTAAAAATTTTGAAATTTAATTTAATTTATTTTTTTATACAGTAGATTATTATTAGTTATCTATTTTATGCATATACACGTATACAGGTCAATCCCAATCTCCCAACTCATCCCACCACCACCACCCCATGGCTTCCCCCACTTTGTGTCCATACGTTTGTTCTCTACCTCTGTGTCTCTATTTCTGCCCTGCAAACCAGTTCATCTGTACCATTTTTCTAGCTTCCACATATAGGCATTAATATACAATATTTGTTTTTCTCTTTCTGACTTACTTCACTCTGTATGACAGTCTCTAGATCCATCAACTTCTCTACAAATGACTCAGTTTCATTCCTTTTTTTGGCTGAGTAATATTCCATTTTATATATGTACCACATCTTTATCCATTCGTCTGTCTGTGGCCATTTAGGTTGCTTCCATTACCTGGCTATTGTAAATAGTGCTGCAATGAACATTGTGGTGAATGTGTCTTTGTGATTTATGGTTTTCTCTGGGTATATGCCCAGAAGTGGGATTGCTGGATCCTATGGTAATTCTCTTTTTAGTTTTTGAAAGGAACCTCCATACTGTTCTCCATAGTGACTGTATCAATTTACATTCCCACCAATAGCGGAAGAGGGTTCCTTTTGTCCACACCCTCCCCAGAATTTGTTGTTTGTAGATTATCTGATGAGGCCGATTCTCACAGGTGTGAGGTCTTACCTCATTGTAGTTTTGATTTGCATTTCTCTAATAATTAGTGATGTTGAGCAGCTTTTCATGTGCGTCTTGGCCATCTCTGTGTCTTCTTTGAAGAAACGTCTCTTTAGATCTTCTGCCCATTTTTGTATTGGGTTGTGTGTTTTATTAATATTAAGCTGCATGAGCTGTTTATATGTATTGGAGATTAAACCTTTGTCCATTGATTCGTTTGTGAACGTTTTCGCCCATTCTGAGGGTTGCCTTTTTCCATTCCCGTTTTTTTAACAAAGAAAGAAAGCAAGCAAAAGAAGCAGAACACTAATGTGCGTGAAATATGCCTCTTGAAACTGTCGTTTTGGAATATGGACGTCTTTTGAATTTTTTGGTCGATATATGACCCCAGGATATGTTTTCAGGGCAGGTGTCATTTACAGGCCTGTAATGATTTGGAATATCCACTGACCATTAGCGCTGGGATTACAGCTGCTGTTGTGTGAAACGGCCACAAGGTGGCAGCAGTTCTCCCTTACCAAATCTGGTTACTAGGGCAGCAGAGCCTCAATGGAAGTCGCGTTCTAGATTGGAATGTAGAACGGAATGTGCCAGGAGAAAGCCCCTCAAGTTTGTCTCACTACTTCTTGTTCGTGTTTTTAATTTAATTTTTTATTTTTTATTACAGCAAGTTTGAGTACAACGTTTGGCTTGTTGTAGGTGTGCAAGAGGTGGTTCTTTTACACATATACGTATGTCTGTTCTTCCTGGGATCCTTTTCCCATGTACGTTATGACAGGATGTTGAGTAGTCTTCCCTTGGTACTCCGTAGGTCTTTGGTGATTCTATACGTCTACTGTGTTTGTATATGTCTGTTAACCCCAATATCGTAATGAATTCAATCCTCACACCTTTCCTTTGGTGAACCATAAGTTTGTTTAATGAATCTGTGATTGCCCTTCTCCGTGGAAATATCTGCCCTGGTATCAATTTATAGGTAACACCTATCAGTGATATGATATGATATGTGTCTTTCACTTTCTGTCTTACTCCAAGTCACGTGATTACCTCGAGACTCATCTACGGTGCTGCAAATGGCATTGTTTCCTTTTTTTCCTTGGCAAATATTCTGTCTTAGCGAGGTCCATTTTCTGCAATGTGATTCCCCGAGGGCTGAGGATTAGCTGACCTGGGCAGCCTGACCCTGCCGGCAAGCCCTCCCCAGGTGTGCCTGGGTTGAGGTCAATATAAACAGCACTCCAGGCAGCAATAGCCCCTGCAGCTGTGCCTGACTGCATATTCTCTGCCCCGTCAGCAGTCTCGGGGCTGTGCTGGTGGGAGGGTGTGAGGGTCCACGGCTTTGTGGGGGGCCCGGTGTGAGTGGGGCTCTGCTGGACTTTCGGCAGGAGTTGCCAGGCTGCCACCTGTAAAGAAGAGGATGTGTCACCCATAACTTCCACTGGAATATCTCTCCGGGCTGAGGTGAGGAAGGAAAAAAAGGAGTGGGGGCCGGGACAGGAGGGGTATCTCAGGCAGGGCAATGGAAAGCTTCCAGAAGAGCGCCCGTGGCCAGGACCATCCTGGCTGACCTGCAGGCACCAAGTTGGCCTGCGTGCTGTCGCTGGTGTGGCTCCATGGACCTTCCTCTAGGCTTTCAAGCCCTTGTACATATTCAGGTGTTTCACCTGGGAAGGGTGAGAAGAGTTCAGCAGCAGCTGGCCTGGGGCTCAGCTAACGTTTACTCACAGAGGCCTTGGCACGCTCCCCCAGCTTTGCAATAAGGACGCTCCTTGCGTGGGCGGGCGGGGCTGCTGGCTGTATGGGAGATGATTCCCCACCTCTGACCAATTTCAGAATTGTTTACCACTGGAGCAAGTGCCTTGGTAGTGTTTTCCTCTGTATAAATGTTAGGTTCAGTTTTTTTTTTCTTTTTTGGTTCAAGTTAGATTTTATTCCTCTTTTATGTATTTATGGATATAAGCATGGAAATAATTCATTCTTATAAATACATCAGTGTGAATGAAAGAACTTTTTTTCTGTTTTATTTTTACATTTTATTTTTAAAAATTTTGAAATTTAATTTAATTTATTTTTTTATACAGTAGGTTATTATTAGTTATCTATTTTATGCATATACATGTATACAGGTCAATCCCAATCTCCCAACTCATCCCACCACCACCACCCCATGGCTTCCCCCACTTTGTGTCCATACGTTTGTTCTCTACCTCTGTGTCTGTATTTCTGCCCTGCAAACCAGTTCATCTGTACCATTTTTCTAGGTTCCACATATAGGCATTAATATACAATATTTGTTTTTCTCTTTCTGACTTACTTCACTCTGTATGACAGTCTCTAGATCCATCAACTTCTCTACAAATGACCCAGTTTCATTCCTTTTTTTGGCTGAGTAATATTCCATTTTATATATGTACCACATCTTTATCCATTCGTCTGTCTGTGGCCATTTAGGTTGCTTCCATTACCTGGCTATTGTAAATAGTGCTGCAATGAACATTGTGGTGAATGTGTCTTTGTGATTTATGGTTTTCTCTGGGTATATGCCCAGAAGTGGGATTGCTGGATCCTATGGTAATTCTCTTTTTAGTTTTTTAAAGGAACCTCCATACTGTTCTCCATAGTGACTGTATCAATTTACATTCCCACCAATAGCGGAAGAGGGTTCCTTTTGTCCACACCCTCCCCAGAATTTGTTGTTTGTAGATTATCTGATGAGGCCGATTCTCACAGGTGTGAGGTCTTACCTCATTGTAGTTTTGATTTGCATTTCTCTAATAATTAGTGATGTTGAGCAGCTTTTCATGTGCGTCTTGGCCATCTCTGTGTCTTCTTTGAAGAAACGTCTCTTTAGATCTTCTGCCCATTTTTGTATTGGGTTGTTTGTTTTATTAATATTAAGCTGCATGAGCTGTTTATATATATTGGAGATTAAACCTTTGTCCATTGATTCGTTTGTGAACGTTTTCGCCCATTCTGAGGGTTGCCTTTTTCCATTCCCGTTTTTTTAACAAAGCAAGAAAGCAAGCAAAAGAAGCAGAACACTAATGTGCGTGAAATATGCCTCTTGAAACTGTCGTTTTGAAATATGGACGTCTTTTGAATTTTTTGGTCGATATATGACCCCAGGATATGTTTTCAGGGCAGGTGTCATTTACAGGCCTGTAATGATTTGGAATATCCACTGACCATTAGCGCTGGGATTAATGCTGCTGTTGTGTGAAACGGCCACAAGGTGGCAGCAGTTCTCCCTTACCAAATCTGGTTACTAGGGCAGCAGAGCCTCAATGGAAGTCGCGTTCTAGATTGGAATGTAGAACGGAATGTGCCAGGAGAAAGCCCCTCAAGTTTGTCTCCCTACTTCTTGTTCGTGTTTTTAATTTAATTTTTTATTTTTTATTACAGCACGTTTGAGTACAACGTTTAGCTTGTTGTAGGTGTGCAAGAGGTGGTTCTTTTACACATATACATATGTCTGTTCTTCCTGGGATCCTTTTCCCATGTACGTTATGACAGAATGTTGAGTAGTCTTCTCTTGGTACTCCGTAGGTCTTTGGTGATTCTATACGTCTACTGTGTTTGTATATGTCTGTTAACCCCAATATCGTAATGAATTCAATCCTCACACCTTTCCTTTGGTGAACCATAAGTTTGTTTAATGAATCTGTGATTGCCCTTCTCCGTGGAAATATCTGCCCTGGTATCAATTTATAGGTAACACCTATAAGTGATATGATATGATATGTGTCTTTCACTTTCTGACTTACTCCAAGTCACGTGATTACCTCGAGACTCATCTACGGTGCTGCAAATGGCATTGTGTCCTTTTTTTCCTTGGCGAATATTCTGTCTTAGCGAGGTCCATTTTCTGCAATGTGATTCCCCGAGGGCTGAGGATTAGCTGACCTGGGCAGCCTGACCCTGCCGGCAAGCCCTCCCCAGGTGTGCCTGGGTTGAGGTCAATATAAACAGCACTCCAGGCAGCAATAGCCCCTGCAGCTGTGCCTGACTGCATATTCTCTGCCCCGTCAGCAGTCTCGGGGCTGTGCTGGTGGGAGGGTGTGAGGGTCCACGGCTTTGTGGGGGGCCCGGTGTGAGTGGGGCTCTGCTGGACTTTCGGCAGGAGTTGCCAGGCTGCCACCTGTAAAGAAGAGGATGTGTCACCCATAACTTCCACTGGAATATCTCTCCGGGCTGAGGTGAGGAAGGAAAAAAAGGAGTGGGGGCCGGGACAGGAGGGGTATCTCAGGCAGGGCAATGGAAAGCTTCCAGAAGAGCGCCCGTGGACAGGACCATCCTGGCTGACCTGCAGGCACCAAGTTGGCCTCTGTGCTGTCGCTGGTGTGGCTCCACGGCCCTTCCTCTAGGCTTTCAAGCCCTTGTACATATTCAGGTGTTTCACCTGGGAAGGGTGGGAAGAGTTCAGCAGCAGCTGGCCTGGGGCTCAGCTCACGTTTACTCACAGAGGCCTCGGCACGGTCCCCCAGCTTTGCAATAAGGACGCTCCTTGCGTGGCCGGGTGGGGCTGCTGGCTGTATGGGAGATGATTCCCCACCTCTGACCAATTTCAGAATTGTTTACCACTGGAGAAAGTGCCTTGGTAGTGTTTTCCTCTGTATAAATGTTAGGTTCAGTTTTCTTTTTCTTTTTCGGTTCAAGTTAGATTTTATTCCTCTTTTATGTATTTATGGATATAAGCATGGAAATAATTCATTCTTATAAATACATCAGTGTGAATGGAAGAACTTTTTTTCTGTTTTATTTTTACATTTTATTTTTAAAAATCTTGAAATTTAATTTAATTTATTTTTTTATACAGTAGGTTATTATTAGTTATCTATTTTATGCATATACATGTATACAGGTCAATCCCAATCTCCCAACTCATCCCACCACCACCACCCCATGGCTTCCCCCACTTTGTGTCCATGTCCATACGTTTGTTCTCTACCTCTGTGTCTCTATTTCTGCCCTGCACACCAGTTCATCTGTACCATTTTTCTACGTTCCACATATAGGCATTAATATACAATATTTGTTTTTCTCTTTCTGACTTACTTCACTCTGTATGACAGTCTCTAGATCCATCAACTTCTCTACAAATGACTCAGTTTCATTCCTTTTTTTGGCTGAGTAATATTCCATTTTATATATGTACCACATCTTTATCCATTCGTCTGTCTGTGGGCATTTAGGTTGCTTCCATTACCTGGCTATTGTAAATAGTGCTGCAATGAACATTGTGGTGAATGTGTCTTTGTGATTTATGGTTTTCTCTGGGTATATGCCCAGAAGTGGGATTGCTGGATCCTATGGTAATTCTCTTTTTAGTTTTCTAAAGGAACCTCCATACTGTTCTCCATAGTGACTCTATCAATTTACATTCCCACCAATAGCGGAAGAGGGTTCCTTTTGTCCACACCCTCCCCAGAATTTGTTGTTTGTAGATTATCTGATGATGCCGATTCTCACAGGTGTGAGGTCTAACCTCATTGTAGTTTTGATTTGCATTTCTCTAATAATTAGTGATGTTGAGCAGCTTTTCATGTGCGTCTTGGCCATCTCTGTGTCTTCTTTGAAGAAACGTCTCTTCAGATCTTCTGCCCATTTTTGTATTGGGTTGTTTGTTTTATTATTATTAAGCTGCATGAGCTGTTTATATATATTGGAGATTAAACCTTTGTCCATTGATTCGTTTGTGAACGTTTTCGCCCATTGTGAGGGTTGCCTTTTTCCATTCCCGTTTTTTTAACAAAGCAAGAAAGCAAGCAAAAGAAGCAGAACACTAATGTGCGTGAAATATGCCTCTTGAAACTGTCGTTTTGAAATATGGACGTCTTTTGAATTTTTTCGTCGATATATGACCCCAGGATATGTTTTCAGGGCAGGTGTCACTTACAGGCATGTAATGATTTGGAATATCCACTGACCATTAGCGCTGGGATTTAAGCTGCTGTTGTGTGAAACGGCCACAAGGTGGCAGCAGTTCTCCCTTACCAAATCTGGTTACTAGGGCAGCAGAGCCTCAATGGAAGTCGCATTCTAGATTGGAATGTAGAACGGAATGTGCCAGGAGAAAGCCCCTCAAGTTTGTCTCACTACTTCTTGTTCGTGTTTTTAATTTAATTTTTTATTTTTTATTACAGCAAGTTTGAGTACAACGTTTAGCTTGTTGTAGGTGTGCAAGAGGTGGTTCTTTTACACATATACATATGTCTGTTCTTCCTGGGATCCTTTTCCCATGTACGTTATGACAGAATGTTGAGTAGTCTTCTCTTGGTACTCCGTAGGTCTTTGGTGATTCTATACGTCTACTGTGTTTGTATATATCTGTTAACCCCAATATCGTAATGAATTCAATCCTCACACCTTTCCTTTGGTGAACCATAAGTTTGTTTAATGAATCTGTGATTGCCCTTCTCCGTGGAAATATCTGCCCTGGTATCAATTTATAGGTAACACCTATAAGTGATATGATATGATATGTGTCTTTCACTTTCTGACTTACTCCAAGTCACGTGATTACCTCGAGACTCATCTACGGTGCTGCAAATGGCATTGTGTGCTTTTTTTCCTTGGCAAATATTCTGTCTTAGCGAGGTCCATTTTCTGCAATGTGATTCCCCGAGGGCTGAGGATTAGCTGACCTGGGCAGCCTGACCCTGCCGGCAATCCCTCCCCAGGTGTGCCTGGGTTGAGGTCAATATAAACAGCACTCCAGGCAGCAATAGCCCCTGCAGCTGTGCCTGACTGCATATTCTCTGCCCCGTCAGCAGTCTCGGGGCTGTGCTGGTGGGAGGGTGTGAGGGTCCACGGCTTTGTGGGGGGCCCGGTGTGAGTGGGTCTCTGCTGGACTTTCGGCAGGAGTTGCCAGGCTGCCACCTGTAAAGAAGAGGATGTGTCACCCATAACTTCCACTGGAATATCTCTCCGGGCTGAGGTGAGGAAGGAAAAAAAGGAGTGGGGGCCGGGACAGGAGGGGTATCACAGGCAGGGCAATGGAAAGCTTCCAGAAGAGCGCCCGTGGCCAGGACCATCCTGGCTGACCTGCAGGCACCAAGTTGGCCTGCGTGCTGTCGCTGGTGTGGCTCCACGGCCCTTCCTCTAGGCTTTCAAGCCCTTGTACATATTCAGGTGTTTCACCTGGGAAGGGTGGGAAGAGTTCAGCAGCAGCTGGCCTGGGGCTCAGCTCACGTTTACTCACAGAGGCCTCGGCACGGTCCCCCAGCTTTGCAATAAGGACGCTCCTTGCGTGGGCGGGCGGGGCTGCTGGCTGTATGGGAGATGATTCCCCACCTCTGACCAATTTCAGAATTGTTTACCACTGGAGCAAGTGCCTTGGTAGTGTTTTCCTCTGTATAAATGTTAGGTTCAGTTTTTTTTTCTTTTTTGGTTCAAGTTAGATTTTATTCCTCTTTTATGTATTTATGGATATAAGCATGGAAATAATTCATTCTTATAAATACATCAGTGTGAATGGAAGAACTTTTTTTCTGTTTTATTTTTACATTTTATTTTTAAAAATTTTGATATTTAATTTAATTTATTTTTTTATACAGTAGGTTATTATTAGTTATCTATTTTATGCATATACATGTATACAGGTCAATCCCAATCTCCCAACTCATCCCACCACCACCACCCCATGGCTTCCCACACTTTGTGTCCATACGTTTGTTCTCTACCTCTGTGTCTCTATTTCTGCCCTGCAAACCAGTTCATCTGTACCATTTTTCTAGGTTCCACATATAGGCTTTAATATACAATATTTGTATTTCTCTTTCTGACTTACTTCACTCTGTATGACAGTCTCTACATCCACCAACTTCTCTACAAATGACTCAGTTTCATTCCTTTTTTTGGCTGAGTAATATTCCATTTTATATATGTACCACATCTTTATCCATTCGTCTGTCTGTGGGCATTTAGGTTGCTTCCATTACCTGGCTATTGTAAATAGTGCTGCAATGAACATTGTGGTGAATGTGTCTTTGTGATTTATGGTTTTCTTTGGGTATATGCCCAGAAGTGGGATTGCTGGATCCTATGGTAATTCTCTTTTTAGTTTTTGAAAGGAACCTCCATACTGTTCTCCATAGTGACTGTATCAATTTACATTCCCACCAATAGCGGAAGAGGGTTCCTTTTGTCCACACCCTCCCCAGAATTTGTTGTTTGTAGATTATCTGGTGATGCCGATTCTCACAGGTGTGAGGTCTTACCTCATTGTAGTTTTGATTTGCATTTCTCTAATAATTAGTGATGTTGAGCAGCTTTTCATGTGCGTCTTGGCCATCTCTGTGTCTTCTTTGAAGAAACGTCTCTTTAGATCTTCTGCCCATTTTTGTATTGGGTTGTTTGTTTTATTAATATTAAGCTGCATGAGCTGTTTATATATATTGGAGATTAAACCTTTGTCCATTGATTCGTTTGTGAACGTTTTCGCCCATTCTGAGGGTTGCCTTTTTCCATTCCCGTTTTTTTAACAAAGAAAGCAAGCAAGCAAAAGAAGCAGAACACTAATGTGCGTGAAATATGCCTCTTGAAACTGTCGTTTTGAAATATGGACGTCTTTTGAATTTTTTGGTCGATATATAAACCCAGGATATGTTTTCAGGGCAGGTGTCATTTACAGGCCTGTAATGATTTGGAATATCCACTGACCATTAGCGCTGGGATTAAAGCTGCTGTTGTGTGAAACGGCCACAAGGTGGCAGCAGTTCTCCCTTACCAAATCTGGTTACTATGGCAGCAGAGCCTCAATGGAAGTCGCATTCTAGAGTGGAATGTAGAACGGAATGTGCCAGGAGAAAGCCCCTCAAGTTTGTCTCACTACTTCTTGTTCGTGTTTTTAATTTAATTTTTTATTTTTTATTACAGCAAGTTTGAGTACAACGTTTAGCTTGTTGTAGGTGTGCAAGAGGTGGTTCTTTTACACATATACATATGTCTGTTCTTCCTGGGATCCTTTTCCCATGTACGTTATGACAGAATGTTGAGTAGTCTTCTCTTGGTACTCCGTAGGTCTTTGGTGATTCTATACGTCTACTGTGTTTGTATATGTCTGTTAACCCCAATATCGTAATGAATTCAATCCTCACACCTTTCCTTTGGTGAACCATAAGTTTTTTTAATGAATCTGTGATTGCCCTTCTCCGTGGAAATATCTGCCCTGGTATCAATTTATAGGTAACACCTATAAGTGATATGATATGATATGTGTCTTTCACTTTCTGACTTACTCCAAGTCACGTGATTACCTCGAGACTCATCTACGGTGCTGCAAATGGCATTGTGTCCTTTTTTTCCTTGGCGAATATTCTGTCTTAGCGAGGTCCATTTTCTGCAATGTGATTCCCCGAGGGCTGAGGATTAGCTGACCTGGGCAGCCTGACCCTGCCGGCAAGCCCTCCCCAGGTGTGCCTGGGTTGAGGTCAATATAAACAGCACTCCAGGCAGCAATAGCCCCTGCAGCTTTGCCTGACTGCATATTCTCTGCCCCGTCAGCAGTCTCGGGGCTGTGCTGGTGGGAGGGTGTGAGGGTCCATGGCTATGTGGGGGGCCCGGTGTGAGTGGGGCTCTGCTGGACTTTCGGCAGGAGTTGCCAGGCTGCCACCTGTAAAGAAGAGGATGTGTCACCCATAACTTCCACTGGAATATCTCTCCGGGCTGAGGTGAGGAAGGAAAAAAAGGAGTGGGGGCCGGGACAGGAGGGGTATCTCAGGCAGGGCAATGGAAAGCTTCCAGTAGAGCGCCCGTGGCCAGGACCATCCTGGCTGACCTGCAGGCACCAAGTTGGCCTGCGTGCTGTCGCTGGTGTGGCTCCACGGCCCTTCCTCTAGGCTTTCAAGCCCTTGTACATATTCAGGTGTTTCACCTGGGAAGGGTGGGAAGAGTTCAGCAGCAGCTGGCCTGGGGCTCAGCTACGTTTACTCACAGAGGCCTCGGCATGGTCCCCCAGCTTTGCAATAAGGACGCTCCTTGCGTGGGCGGGTGGGGCTGCTGGCTGTATGGGAGATGATTCCCCACCTCTGACCAATTTCAGAATTGTTTACCACTGGAGCAAGTGCCTTGGTAGTGTTTTCCTCTGTATAAATGTTAGGTTCAGTTTTTTTTTTCTTTTTTGGTTCAAGTTAGATTTTATTCCTCTTTTATGTATTTATGGATATAAGCATGGAAATAATTCATTCTTATAAATACATCAGTGTGAATGGAAGAACTTTTTTCTGTTTTATTTTTACATTTTATTTTTAAAAATTTTGAAATTTAATTTAATTTATTTTTTTATACAGTAGGTTATTATTAGTTATCTATTTTATGCATATACACGTATACAGGTCAATCCCAATCTCCCAACTCATCCCACCACCACCACCCCATGGCTTCCCCCACTTTGTGTCCATACGTTTGTTCTCTACCTCTGTGTCTCTATTTCTGCCCTGCAAACCAGTTCATCTGTACCATTTTTCTAGCTTCCACATATAGGCATTAATATACAATATTTGTTTTTCTCTTTCTGACTTACTTCACTCTGTATGACAGTCTCTAGATCCATCAACTTCTCTACAAATGACTCAGTTTCATTCCTTTTTTTGGCTGAGTAATATTCCATTTTATATATGTACCACATCTTTATCCATTCGTCTGTCTGTGGCCATTTAGGTTGCTTCCATTACCTGGCTATTGTAAATAGTGCTGCAATGAACATTGTGGTGAATGTGTCTTTGTGATTTATGGTTTTCTCTGGGTATATGCCCAGAAGTGGGATTGCTGGATCCTATGGTAATTCTCTTTTTAGTTTTTGAAAGGAACCTCCATACTGTTCTCCATAGTGACTGTATCAATTTACATTCCCACCAATAGCGGAAGAGGGTTCCTTTTGTCCACACCCTCCCCAGAATTTGTTGTTTGTAGATTATCTGATGAGGCCGATTCTCACAGGTGTGAGGTCTTACCTCATTGTAGTTTTGATTTGCATTTCTCTAATAATTAGTGATGTTGAGCAGCTTTTCATGTGCGTCTTGGCCATCTCTGTGTCTTCTTTGAAGAAACGTCTCTTTAGATCTTCTGCCCATTTTTGTATTGGGTTGTGTGTTTTATTAATATTAAGCTGCATGAGCTGTTTATATGTATTGGAGATTAAACCTTTGTCCATTGATTCGTTTGTGAACGTTTTCGCCCATTCTGAGGGTTGCCTTTTTCCATTCCCGTTTTTTTAACAAAGAAAGAAAGCAAGCAAAAGAAGCAGAACACTAATGTGCGTGAAATATGCCTCTTGAAACTGTCGTTTTGGAATATGGACGTCTTTTGAATTTTTTGGTCGATATATGACCCCAGGATATGTTTTCAGGGCAGGTGTCATTTACAGGCCTGTAATGATTTGGAATATCCACTGACCATTAGCGCTGGGATTAAAGCTGCTGTTGTGTGAAACGGCCACAAGGTGGCAGCAGTTCTCCCTTACCAAATCTGCTTACTAGGGCAGCAGAGCCTCAATGGAAGTCGCGTTCTAGATTGGAATGTAGAACGGAATGTGCCAGGAGAAAGCCCCTCAAGTTTGTCTCACTACTTCTTGTTCGTGTTTTTAATTTAATTTTTTATTTTTTATTACAGCAAGTTTGAGTACAACGTTTAGCTTGTTGTAGGTGTGCAAGAGGTGGTTCTTTTACACATATACATATGTCTGTTCTTCCTGGGATCCTTTTCCCATGTACGTTATGACAGAATGTTGAGTAGTCTTCTCTTGGTACTCCGTAGGTCTTTGGTGAATCTATACGTCTACTGTGTTTGTATATGTCTGTTAACCCCAATATCGTAATGAATTCAATCCTCACACCTTTCCTTTGGTGAACCATAAGTTTGTTTAATGAATCTGTGATTGCCCTTCTCCGTGGAAATATCTGCCCTGGTATCAATTTATAGGTAACACCTATAAGTGATATGATATGATATGTGTCTTTCACTTTCTGACTTACTCCAAGTCACGTGATTACCTCGAGACTCATCTACGGTGCTGCAAATGGCATTGTGTCCTTTTTTTCCTTGGCGAATATTCTGTCTTAGCGAGGTCCATTTTCTGCAATGTGATTCCCCGAGGGCTGAGGATTAGCTGACCTGGGCAGCCTGACCCTGCCGGCAAGCCCTCCCCAGGTGTGCCTGGGTTGAGGTCAATATAAACAGCACTCTAGGCAGCAATAGCCCCTGCAGCTGTGCCTGACTGCATATTCTCTGCCCCGTCAGCAGTCTCGGGGCTGTGCTGGTGGGAGGGTGTGAGGGTCCACGGCTTTGTGGGGGGCCCGGTGTGAGTGGGTCTCTGCTGGACTTTCGGCAGGAGTTGCCAGGCTGCCACCTGTAAAGAAGAGGATGTGTCACCCATAACTTCCACTGGAATATCTCTCCGGGCTGAGGTGAGGAAGGAAAAAAAGGAGTGGGGGCCGGGACAGGAGGGGTATCTCAGGCAGGGCAATGGAAAGCTTCCAGAAGAGCGCCCGTGGCCAGGACCATCCTGGCTGACCTGCAGGCACCAAGTTGGCCTGCGTGCTGTCGCTGGTGTGGCTCCACGGCCCTTCCTCTAGGCTTTCAAGCCCTTGTACATATTCAGGTGTTTCACCTGGGAAGGGTGGGAACAGTTCAGCAGCAGCTGGCCTGGGGCTCAGCTCACGTTTACTCACAGAGGCCTCGGCACGGTCCCCCAGCTTTGCAATAAGGACGCTCCTTGCGTGGGCGGGCGGGGCTGCTGGCTGTATGGGAGATGATTCCCCACCTCTGACCAATTTCAGAATTGTTTACCACTGGAGCAAGTGCCTTGGTAGTGTTTTCCTCTGTATAAATGTTAGGTTCAGTTTTTTATTTCTTTTTTGTTTCAAGTTAGATTTTATTCCTCTTTTATGTATTTATGGATATAAGCATGGAAATAATTCATTCTTATAAATACATCAGTGTGAATGGAAGAACTATTTTTCTGTTTTATTTTTACATTTTATTTTTAAAAATTTTGAAATTTAATTTAATTTATTTTTCTATACAGTAGGTTATTATTAGTTATCTATTTTATGCATATACATGTATACAGGTCAATCCCAATCTCCCAACTCATCCCACCACCACCACCCCATGGCTTCCCCCACTTTGTGTCCATGTCCATACGTTTGTTCTCTACATCTGTGTCTCTATTTCTGCCCTGCAAACCAGTTCATCTGTACCATTTTTCTAGGTTCCACATATAGGCATTAATATACAATATTTGTTTTTCTCTTTCTGACTTACTTCACTCTGTATGACAGTCTCTAGATCCATCAACTTCTCTACAAATGACTCAGTTTCATTCCTTTTTTGGCTGAGTAATATTCCATTTTATATATGTACCACATCTTTATCCATTCGTCTGTCTGTGGGCATTTAGGTTGCTTCCATTACCTGGCTATTGTAAATAGTGCTGCAATGAACATTGTGGTGAATGTGTCTTTGTGATTTATGGTTTTCTCTGGGTATATGCCCAGAAGTGGGATTGCTGGATCCTATGGTAATTCTCTTTTTAGTTTTTTAAAGGAACCTCCATACTGTTCTCCATAGTGACTGTATCAATTTACATTCCCACCAATAGCGGAAGAGGGTTCCTTTTGTCCACACCCTCCCCAGAATTTGTTGTTTGTAGATTATCTGATGAGGCCAATTCTCACAGGTGTGAGGTCTTACCTCATTGTAGTTTTGATTTGCATTTCTCTAATAATTAGTGATGTTGAGCAGCTTTTCATGTGCGTCTTGGCCATCTCTGTGTCTTCTTTGAAGAAACGTCTCTTTAGATCTTCTGCCCATTTTTGTATTGGGTTGTGTGTTTTATTAATATTAAGCTGCATGAGCTGTTTATATGTATTGGAGATTAAACCTTTGTCCATTGATTCGTTTGTGAACGTTTTCGCCCATTCTGAGGGTTGCCTTTTTCCATTCCCGTTTTTTTAACAAAGAAAGAAAGCAAGCAAAAGAAGCAGAACACTAATGTGCGTGAAATATGCCTCTTGAAACTGTCGTTTTGGAATATGGACGTCTTTTGAATTTTTTGGTCGATATATGACCCCAGGATATGTTTTCAGGGCAGGTGTCATTTACAGGCCTGTAATGATTTGGAATATCCACTGACCATTAGCGCTGGGATTAAAGCTGCTGTTGTGTGAAACGGCCACAAGGTGGCAGCAGTTCTCCCTTACCAAATCTGCTTACTAGGGCAGCAGAGCCTCAATGGAAGTCGCGTTCTAGATTGGAATGTAGAACGGAATGTGCCAGGAGAAAGCCCCTCAAGTTTGTCTCACTACTTCTTGTTCGTGTTTTTAATTTAATTTTTTATTTTTTATTACAGCAAGTTTGAGTACAACGTTTAGCTTGTTGTAGGTGTGCAAGAGGTGGTTCTTTTACACATATATATATGTCTGTTCTTCCTGGGATCCTTTTCCCATGTACGTTATGACAGAATGTTGAGTAGTCTTCTCTTGGTACTCCGTAGGTCTTTGGTGAATCTATACGTCTACTGTGTTTGTATATGTCTGTTAACCCCAATATCGTAATGAATTCAATCCTCACACCTTTCCTTTGGTGAACCATAAGTTTGTTTAATGAATCTGTGATTGCCCTTCTCCGTGGAAATATCTGCCCTGGTATCAATTTATAGGTAACACCTATAAGTGATATGATATGATATGTGTCTTTCACTTTCTGACTTACTCCAAGTCACGTGATTACCTCGAGACTCATCTACGGTGCTGCAAATGGCATTGTGTCCTTTTTTTCCTTGGCGAATATTCTGTCTTAGCGAGGTCCATTTTCTGCAATGTGATTCCCCGAGGGCTGAGGATTAGCTGACCTGGGCAGCCTGACCCTGCCGGCAAGCCCTCCCCAGGTGTGCCTGGGTTGAGGTCAATATAAACAGCACTCCAGGCAGCAATAGCCCCTGCAGCTGTGCCTGACTGCATATTCTCTGCCCCGTCAGCAGTCTCGGGGCTGTGCTGGTGGGAGGGTGTGAGGGTCCACGGCTTTGTGGGGGGCCCGGTGTGAGTGGGGCTCTGCTGGACTTTCGGCAGGAGTTGCCAGGCTGCCACCTGTAAAGAAGAGGATGTGTCACCCATAACTTCCACTGGAATATCTCTCCGGGCTGAGGTGAGGAAGGAAAAAAAGGAGTGGGGGCCGGGACAGGAGGGGTATCTCAGGCAGGGCAATGGAAAGCTTCCAGAAGAGTGCCCGTGGCCAGGACCATCCTGGCTGACCTGCAGGCACCAAGTTGGCCTGCGTGCTGTCGCTGGTGTGGCTCCACGGCCCTTCCTCTAGGCTTTCAAGCCCTTGTACATATTCAGGTGTTTCACCTGGGAAGGGTGGGAAGAGTTCAGCAGCAGCTGGCCTGGGGCTCAGCTCACGTTTACTCACAGAGGCCTCGGCACGGTCCCCCAGCTTTGCAATAAGGACGCTCCTTGCGTGGGCGGGCGGGGCTGCTGGCTGTATGGGAGATGATTCCCCACCTCTGACCAATTTCAGAATTGTTTACCACTGGAGCAAGTGCCTTGGTAGTGTTTTCCTCTGTATAAATGTTAGGTTCAGTTTTTTTTTTTCTTTTTTAGTTCAAGTTAGATTTTATTCCTCTTTTATGTATTTATGGATATAAGCATGGAAATAATTCATTCTTATAAATACATCAGTGTGAATGGAAGAACTATTTTTCTGTTTTATTTTTACATTTTATTTTTAAAAATTTTGAAATTTAATTTAATTTATTTTTCTATACAGTAGGTTATTATTAGTTATCTATTTTATGCATATACATGTATACAGGTCAATCCCAATCTCCCAACTCATCCCACCTCCACCACCCCATGGCTTCCCCCACTTTCTGTCCATGTCCATACGTTTGTTCTCTACATCTGTGTCTCTATTTCTGCCCTGCAAACCAGTTCATCTGTACCATTATTCTAGGTTCCACATATAGGCATTAATATACAATATTTGTTTTTCTCTTTCTGACTTACTTCACTCTGTATGACAGTCTCTAGATCCATCAACTTCTCTACAAATGACTCAGTTTCATTCCTTTTTTTGGCTGAGTAATATTCCATTTTATATATGTACCACATCTTTATCCATTCGTCTGTCTGTGGGCATTTAGGTTGCTTCCATTACCTGGCTATTGTAAATAGTGATGCAATGAACATTGTGGTGAATGTGTCTTTGTGATTTATGGTTTTCTCTGGGTATATGCCCAGAAGTGGGATTGCTGGATCCTATGGTAATTCTCTTTTTAGTTTTTGAAAGGAACCTCCATACTGTTCTCCATAGTGACTGTATCAATTTACATTCCCACCAATAGCGGAAGAGGGTTCCTTTTGTCCACACCCTCCCCAGAATTTGTTGTTTGTAGATTATCTGATGAGGCCGATTCTCACAGGTGTGAGGTCTTACCTCATTGTAGTTTTGATTTGCATTTCTCTAATAATTAGTGATGTTGAGCAGCTTTTCATGTGCGCCTTGGCCATCTCTGTGTCTTCTTTGAAGAAACGTCTCTTTAGATCTTCTGCCCATTTTTGTATTGGGTTGTTTGTTTTATTAATATTAAGCTGCATGAGCTGTTTATATGTATTGGAGATTAAACCTTTGTCCATTGATTCGTTTGTGAACGTTTTCGCCCATTCTGAGGGTTGCCTTTTTCCATTCCCGTTTTTTTAACAAAGAAAGAAAGCAAGCAAAAGAAGCAGAACACTAATGTGCGTGAAATATGCCTCTTGAAACTGTCGTTTTGGAATATGGACGTCTTTTGAATTTTTTGGTCGATATATGACCCCAGGATATGTTTTCAGGGCAGGTGTCATTTACAGGCCTGTAATGATTTGGAATATCCACTGACCATTAGCGCTGGGATTAAAGCTGCTGTTGTGTGAAACGGCCACAAGGTGGCAGCAGTTCTCCCTTACCAAATCTGCTTACTAGGGCAGCAGAGCCTCAATGGAAGTCGCGTTCTAGATTGGAATGTAGAACGGAATGTGCCAGGAGAAAGCCCCTCAAGTTTGTCTCACTACTTCTTGTTCGTGTTTTTAATTTAATTTTTTATTTTTTATTACAGCAAGTTTGAGTACAACGTTTAGCTTGTTGTAGGTGTGCAAGAGGTGGTTCTTTTACACATATACATATGTCTGTTCTTCCTGGGATCCTTTTCCCATGTACGTTATGACAGAATGTTGAGTAGTCTTCTCTTGGTACTCCGTAGGTCTTTGGTGAATCTATACGTCTACTGTGTTTGTATATGTCTGTTAACCCCAATATCGTAATGAATTCAATCCTCACACCTTTCCTTTGGTGAACCAAAAGTTTGTTTAATGAATCTGTGATTGCCCTTCTCCGTGGAAATATCTGCCCTGGTATCAATTTATAGGTAACACCTATAAGTGATATGATATGATATGTGTCTTTCACTTTCTGACTTACTCCAAGTCACGTGATTACCTCGAGACTCATCTATGGTGCTGCAAATGGCATTGTGTCCTTTTTTTCCTTGGCGAATATTCTGTCTTAGCGAGGTCCATTTTCTGCAATGTGATTCCCCGAGGGCTGAGGATTAGCTGACCTGGGCAGCCTGACCCTGCCGGCAAGCCCTCCCCAGGTGTGCCTGGGTTGAGGTAAATATAAACAGCACTCCAGGCAGCAATAGCCCCTGCAGCTGTGCCTGACTGCATATTCTCTGCCCCGTCAGCAGTCTCGGGGCTGTGCTGGTGGGAGGGTGTGAGGGTCCACGGCTTTGTGGGGGGCCCGGTGTGAGTGGGTCTCTGCTGGACTTTCGGCAGGAGTTGCCAGGCTGCCACCTGTAAAGAAGAGGATGTGTCACCCATAACTTCCACTGGAATATCTCTCCGGGCTGAGGTGAGGAAGGAAAAATAGGAGTGGGGGCCGGGACAGGAGGGGTATCTCAGGCAGGGCAATGGAAAGCTTCCAGAAGAGCGCCCGTGGCCAGGACCATCCTGGCTGACCTGCAGGCACCAAGTTGGCCTGCGTGCTGTCGCTGGTGTGGCTCCACGGCCCTTCCTCTAGGCTTTCAAGCCCTTGTACATATTCAGGTGTTTCACCTGGGAAGGGTGGGAAGAGTTCAGCAGCAGCTGGCCTGGGGCTCAGCTCACGTTTACTCACAGAGGCCTCGGCACGGTCCCCCAGCTTTGCAATAAGGATGATCCTTGCGTGGGCGGGCGGGGCTGCTGGCTGTATGGGAGATGATTCCCCACCTCTGACCAATTTCAGAATTGTTTACCACTGGAGCAAGTGCCTTGGTAGTGTTTTCCTCTGTATAAATGTTAGGTTCAGTTTTTTTTTTCTTTTTTGGTTCAAGTTAGATTTTATTCCTCTTTTATGTATTTATGGATATAAGCATGGAAATAATTCATTCTTATAAATACATCAGTGTGAATGGAAGAACTATTTTTCTGTTTTATTTTTACATTTTATTTTTAAAATTTTGAAATTTAATTTAATTTATTTTTCTATACAGTAGGTTATTATTAGTTATCTATTTTATGCATAGACATGTATACAGGTCAATCCCAATCTCCCAACTCATCCCACCACCACCACCCCATGGCTTCCCCCACTTTGTGTCCATGTCCATACGTTTGTTCTCTACCTCTGTGTCTCTATTTCTGCCCTGCAAACCAGTTCATCTGTACCATTTTTCTAGGTTCCACATATAGGCATTAATATACAATATTTGTTTTTCTCTTTCTGACTTACTTCACTCTGTATGACAGTCTCTAGATCCATCAACTTCTCTACAAATGACTCAGTTTCATTCCTTTTTTTGGCTGAGTAATATTCCATTTTATATATGTACCACATCTTTATCCATTCGTCTGTCTGTGGGCATTTAGGTTGCTTCCATTACCTGGCTATTGTAAATAGTGCTGCAATGAACATTGTGGTGAATGTGTCTTTGTGATTTATGGTTTTCTCTGGGTATATGCCCAGAAGTGGGATTGGTGGATCCTATGGTAATTCTCTTTTTAGTTTTTGAAAGGAACCTCCATACTGTTCTCCATAGTGACTGTATCAATTTACATTCCCACCAATAGCGGAAGAGGGTTCCTTTTGTCCACACCCTCCCCAGAATTTGTTGTTTGTAGATTATCTGATGATGCCGATTCTCACAGGTGTGAGGTCTTACCTCATTGTAGTTTTGATTTGCATTTCTCTAATAATTAGTGATGTTGAGCAGCTTTTCATGTGCGTCTTGGCCATGTCTGTGTCTTCTTTGAAGAAACGTCTCTTTAGATCTTCTGCCCATTTTTGTATTGGGTTGTTTGTTTTATTAATATTAAGCTGCATGAGCCGTTTATATGTATTGGAGATTAAACCTTTGTCCATTGATTCCTTTGTGAACGTTTTCGCCCATTCTGAGGGTTGCCTTTTTCCATTCCCGTTTTTTTAACAAAGAAAGCAAGCAAGCAAAAGAAGCAGAACACTAATGTGCGTGAAATATGCCTCTTGAAACTGTCGTTTTGAAATATGGACGTCTTTTGAATTTTTTGGTCGATATATGACCCCAGGATATGTTTTCAGGGCAGGTGTCATTTACAGGCCTGTAATGATTTGGAATATCCACTGACCATTAGCGCTGGGATTAAAGCTGCTGTTGTGTGAAACGGCCACAAGGTGGCAGCAGTTCTCCCTTACCAAATCTGCTTACTAGGGCAGCAGAGCCTCAATGGAAGTCGCGTTCTAGATTGGAATGTAGAACGGAATGTGCCAGGAGAAAGCCCCTCAAGTTTGTCTCACTACTTCTTGTTCGTGTTTTTAATTTAATTTTTTATTTTTTATTACAGCAAGTTTGAGTACAACGTTTAGCTTGTTGTAGGTGTGCAAGAGGTGGTTCTTTTACACATATACATATGTCTGTTCTTCCTGGGATCCTTTTCCCATGTACGTTATGACAGAATGTTGAGTAGTCTTCTCTTGGTACTCCGTAGGTCTTTGGTGAATCTATACGTCTACTGTGTTTGTATATGTCTCTTAACCCCAATATCGTAATGAATTCAATCCTCACACCTTTCCTTTGGTGAACCATAAGTTTGTTTAATGAATCTGTTATTGCCCTTCTCCGTGGAAATATCTGCCCTGGTATCAATTTATAGGTAACACCTATAAGTGATATGATATGATATGTGTCTTTCACTTTCTGACTTACTCCAAGTCACGTGATTACGTCGAGACTCATCTACGGTGCTGCAAATGGCATTGTGTCCTTTTTTTCCTTGGCGAATATTCTGTCTTAGCGAGGTCAATTTTCTGCAATGTGATTCCCCGAGGGCTGAGGATTAGCTGACCTGGGCAGCCTGACCCTGACGGCAAGCCCTCCCCAGGTGTGCCTGGGTTGAGGTCAATATAAACAGCACTCTAGGCAGCAATAGCCCCTGCAGCTGTGCCTGACTGCATATTCTCTGCCCCGTCAGCAGTCTCGGGGCTGTGCTGCTGGGAGGGTGTGAGGGTCCACGGCTTTGTGGGGGGCCCGGTGTGAGTGGGTCTCTGCTGGACTTTCGGCAGGAGTTGCCAGGCTGCCACCTGTAAAGAAGAGGATGTGTCACCCATAACTTCCACTGGAATATCTCTCCGGGCTGAGGTGAGGAAGGAAAAAAAGGAGTGGGGGCCGGGACAGGAGGGGTATCTCAGGCAGTGCAATGGAAAGCTTCCAGAAGAGCGCCCGTGGCCAGGACCATCCTGGCTGACCTGCGGGCACCAAGTTGGCCTGCGTGCTGTCGCTGGTGTGGCTCCACGGCCCTTCCTCTAGGCTTTCAAGCCCTTGTACATATTCAGGTGTTTCACCTGGGAAGGGTGGGAAGAGTTCAGCAGCAGCTGGCCTGGGGCTCAGCTCACGTTTACTCACAGAGGCCTCGGCACGGTCCCCCAGCTTTGCAATAAGGACGCTCCTTGCGTGGGCGGGCGGGGCTGCTGGCTGTATGGGAGATGATTCCCCACCTCTGACCAATTTCAGAATTGTTTACCACTGGAGCAAGTGCCTTGGTAGTGTTTTCCTCTGTATAAATGTTAGGTTCAGTTTTTTTTTTCTTTTTTGGTTCAAGTTAGATTTTATTCCTCTTTTATGTATTTATGGATATAAGCATGGAAATAATTCATTCTTATAAATACATCAGTGTGAATGGAAGAACTATTTTTCTGTTTTATTTTTACATTTTATTTTTAAAAATTTTGAAATTTAATTTAATTTATTTTTCTATACAGTAGGTTATTATTAGTTATCTATTTTATGCATATTCATGTATACAGGTCAATCCCAATCTCCCAACTCATCCCACCACCACCACCCCATGGCTTCCCCCACTTTGTGTCCATGTCCATACGTTTGTTCTCTACCTCTGTGTCTCTATTTCTGCCCTGCAAACCAGTTCATCTGTACCATTTTTCTAGGTTCCACATATAGGCATTAATATACAATATTTGTTTTTCTCTTTCTGACTTACTTCACTCTGTATGACAGTCTCTACATCCATCAACTTCTCTACAAATGACTCAGTTTCATTCCTTTTTTTGGCTGAGTAATATTCCATTTTATATATGTACCACATCTTTATCCATTCGTCTGTCTGTGGGCATTTAGGTTGCTTCCATTACCTGGCTATTGTAAATAGTGCTGCAATGAACATTGTGGTGAATGTGTCTTTGTGATTTATGGTTTTCTCTGGGTATATGCCCAGAAGTGGGATTGCTGGATCCTATGGTAATTCTCTTTTTAGTTTTTTAAAGGAACCTCCATACTGTTCTCCATAGTGACTGTATCAATTTACATTCCCACCAATAGCGGAAGAGGGTTCCTTTTGTCCACACCCTCCCCAGAATTTGTTGTTTGTAGATTATCTGATGAGGCCGATTCTCACAGGTGTGAGGTCTTACCTCATTGTAGTTTTGATTTGCATTTCTCTAATAATTAGTGATGTTGAGCAGCTTTTCATGTGCGTCTTGGCCATCTCTGTGTCTTCTTTGAAGAAACGTCTCTTTAGATCTTCTGCCGATTTTTGTATTGGGTGGTTTGTTTTATTAATATTAAGCTGCATGAGCTGTTTATATGTATTGGAGATTAAACCTTTGTCCATTGATTCGTTTGTGAACGTTTTCGCCCATTCTGAGGGTTGCCTTTCTCCATTCCCGTTTTTTTAACAAAGAAAGAAAGCAAGCAAAAGAAGCAGAACACTAATGTGCCTGAAATATGCCTCTTGAAACTGTCGTTTTGAAATATGGACGTCTTTTGAATTTTTTGGTCGATATATGACCCCAGGATATGTTTTCAGGGCAGGTGTCATTTACAGACCTGTAATGATTTGGAATATCCACTGACCATTAGCGCTGGGATTAAAGCTGCTGTTGTGTGAAACGGCCACAAGGTGGCAGCAGTTCTCCCTTACCAAATCTGCTTACTAGGGCAGCAGAGCCTCAATGGAAGTCGCGTTCTAGATTGGAATGTAGAACGGAATGTGCCAGGAGAAAGCCCCTCAAGTTTGTCTCACTACTTCTTGTTCGTGTTTTTAATTTAATTTTTTATTTTTTATTACAGCAAGTTTGAGTACAACGTTTAGCTTGTTGTAGGTGTGCAAGAGGTGGTTCTTTTACACATATACATATGTCTGTTCTTCCTGGGATCCTTTTCCCATGCACATTTTGACAGAATGTTGAGTAGTCTTCTCTTGGTACTCCGTAGGTCTTTGGTGAATCTATACGTCTACTGTGTTTGTATATGTCTGTTAACCCCAATATCGTAATGAATTCAATCCTCACACCTTTCCTTTGGTGAACCATAAGTTTGTTTAATGAATCTGTGATTGCCCTTCTCCGTGGAAATATCTGCCCTGGTATCAATTTATAGGTAACACCTATAAGTGATATGATATGATATGTGTCTTTCACTTTCTGACTTACTCCAAGTCACGTGATTACCTCGAGACTCATCTACGGTGCTGCAAATGGCATTGTGTCCTTTTTTTCCTTGGCGAATATTCTGTCTTAGCGAGGTCCATTTTCTGCAATGTGATTCCCCGAGGGCTGAGGATTAGCTGACCTGGGCAGCCTGACCCTGCCGGCAAGCCCTCCCCAGGTGTGCCTGGGTTGAGGTCAATATAAACAGCACTCCAGGCAGCAATAGCCCCTGCAGCTGTGCCTGACTGCATATTCTCTGCCCCGTCAGCAGTCTCGGGGCTGTGCTGGTGGGAGGGTGTGAGGGTCCACGGCTTTGTGGGGGGCCCGGTGTGAGTGGGGCTCTGCTGGACTTTCGGCAGGAGTTGCCAGGCTGCCACCTGTAAAGAAGAGGATGTGTCACCCATAACTTCCACTGGAATATCTCTCCGGGCTGAGGTGAGGAAGGAAAAAAAGGAGTGGGGGCCGGGACAGGAGGGGTATCTCAGGCAGGGCAATGGAAAGCTTCCAGAAGAGCGCCCGTGGCCAGGACCATCCTGGCTGACCTGCAGGCACCAAGTTGGCCTGCGTGCTGTCGCTGGTGTGGCTCCACGGCCCTTCCTCTAGGCTTTCAAGCCCTTGTACATATTCAGGTGTTTCACCTGGGAAGGGTGGGAAGAGTTCAGCAGCAGCTGGCCTGGGGCTCAGCTCACGTTTACTCACAGAGGCCTCGGCACGGTCCCCCAGCTTTGCAATAAGGACGCTCCTTGCGTGGGCGGGCGGGGCTGCTGGCTGTATGGGAGATGATTCCCCACCTCTGACCAATTTCAGAATTGTTTACCACTGGAGCAAGTGCCTTGGTAGTGTTTTCCTCTGTGTAAACGTTAGGTTCAGTTTTTTTTCTTTTTTGGTTCAAGTTAGAATTTATTCCTCTTTTATGTATTTATGGATATAAGCATGGAAATAATTCATTCTTATAAATACATCAGTGTGAATGGAAGAACTCTTTTTCTGTTTTATTTTTACATTTTATTTTTAAAAATTCTGAAATTTAATTTAATTTATTTTTTTATACAGTAGGTTATTATTAGTTATCTATTTTATGCATATACATGTATACAGGTCAATCCCAATCTCCCAACTCATCCCACCACCACCACCCCATGGCTTCCCCCACTTTGTGTCCATGTCCATACGTTTGTTCTCTACCTCTGTGTCTCTATTTCTGCCCTGCAAACCAGT
Organism: Mesoplodon bidens; assembly: GCF_964165515.1. Taxonomy (NCBI): domain Eukaryota; kingdom Metazoa; phylum Chordata; class Mammalia; order Artiodactyla; family Ziphiidae; genus Mesoplodon; species Mesoplodon bidens. Next base: position 154,787 of record NW_027672225.1, read on the forward strand.
TCATCTGTACCATTTTTCTAGGGTCCACATATAGGCATTAATATACAATATTTGTTTTTCTCTTTCTGACTTACTTCACTCTGTATGACAGTCTCTAGATCCATCAACTTCCCTACAAATGACTCAGTTTCATTCCTTTTTTTGGCTGAGTAATATTCCATTTTATATATGTACCACATCTTTATCCATTCGTCTGTCTGTGGGCATTTAGGTTGCTTCCATTACCTGGCTATTGTAAATAGTGCTGCAATGAACATTGTGGTGAATGTGTCTTTGTGATTTATGGTTTTCTCTGGGTATATGCCCAGAAGTGGGATTGCTGGATCCTATGGTAATTCTCTTTTTAGTTTTTGAAAGGAACCTCCATACTGTTCTCCATAGTGACTGTATCAATTTACATTCCCACCAATAGCGGAAGAGGGTTCCTTTTGTCCACACCCTCCCCAGAATTTGTTGTTTGTAGATTATCTGATGAGGCCGATTCTCACAGGTGTGAGGTCTTACCTCATTGTAGTTTTGATTTGCATTTCTCTAATAATTAGTGATGTTGAGCAGCTTTTCATGTGCGTCTTGGCCATCTCTGTGTCTTCTTTGAAGAAACGTCTCTTTAGATCTTCTGCCCATTTTTGTATTGGGTTGTTTGTTTTATTAATATTAAGCTGCATGAGCTGTTTATATGTATTGGAGATTAAACCTTTGTCCATTGATTCGTTTGTGAACGTTTTTGCCCATTCTGAGGGTTGCCTTTCTCCATTCCCGTTTTTTTAACAAAGAAAGAAAGCAAGCAAAAGAAGCAGAACACTAATGTGCCTGAAATATGCCTCTTGAAACTGTCGTTTTGAAATATGGACGTCTTTTGAATTTTTTGGTCGATATATGACCCCAGGATATGTTTTCAGGGCAGGTGTCATTTACAGGCCTGTAATGATTTGGAATATCCACTGACCATTAGCGCTGGGATTAAAGCTGCTGTTGTGTGAAACGGCCACAAGGTGGCAGCAGTTCTCCCTTACCAAATCTGCTTACTAGGGCAGCAGAGCCTCAATGGAAGTCGCGTTCTAGATTGGAATGTAGAACGGAATGTGCCAGGAGAAAGCCCCTCAAGTTTGTCTCACTACTTCTTGTTCGTGTTTTTAATTTAATTTTTTATTTTTTATTACAGCAAGTTTGAGTACAACGTTTAGCTTGCTGTAGGTGTGCAAGAGGTGGTTATTTTACACATATACATATGTCTGTTCTTCCTGGGATCCTTTTCCCATATACCTTATGACAGAATGTTGAGTAGTCTTCTCTTGGTACTCCGTAGGTCTTTGGTGAATCTATACGTCTACTGTGTTTGTATATGTCTGTTAACCCCAATATCGTAATGAATTCAATCCTCACACCTTTCCTTTGGTGAACCATAAGTTTGTTTAATGAATCTGTGATTGCCCTTCTCCGTGGAAATATCTGCCCTGGTATCAATTTATAGGTAACACCTATAAGTGATATGATATGATATGTGTCTTTCACTTTCTGACTTACTCCAAGTCACGTGATTACGTCGAGACTCATCTACGGTGCTGCAAATGGCATTGTGTCCTTTTTTTCCTTGGCGAATATTCTGTCTTAGCGAGGTCCATTTTCTGCAATGTGATTCCCCGAGGGCTGAGGATTAGCTGACCTGGGCAGCCTGACCCTGCCGGCAAGCCCTCCCCAGGTGTGCCTGGGTTGAGGTCAATATAAACAGCACTCTAGGCAGCAATAGCCCCTGCAGCTGTGCCTGACTGCATATTCTCTGCCCCGTCAGCAGTCTCGGGGCTGTGCTGCTGGGAGGATGTGAGGGTCCACGGCTTTGTGGGGGGCCCGGTGTGAGTGGGTCTCTGCTGGACTTTCGGCAGGAGTTGCCAGGCTGCCACCTGTAAAGAAGAGGATGTGTCACCCATAACTTCCACTGGAATATCTCTCCGGGCTGAGGTGAGGAAGGAAAAAAAGGAGTGGGGGCCGGGACAGGAGGGGTATCTCAGGCAGGGCAATGGAAAGCTTCCAGAAGAGCGCCCGTGGCCAGGACCATCCTGGCTGACCTGCAGGCACCAAGTTGGCCTGCGTGCTGTCGCTGGTGTGGCTCCACGGCCCTTCCTCTAGGCTTTCAAGCCCTTGTACATATTCAGGTGTTTCACCTGGGAAGGGTGGGAAGAGTTCAGCAGCAGCTGGCCTGGGGCTCAGCTCACGTTTACTCACAGAGGCCTCGGCACGGTCCCCCAGCTTTGCAATAAGGACGCTCCTTGCGTGGGCGGGCGGGGCTGCTGGCTGTATGGGAGATGATTCCCCACCTCTGACCAATTTCAGAATTGTTTACCACTGGAGCAAGTGCCTTGGTAGTGTTTTCCTCTGTATAAATGTTAGCTTCAGTTTTATTTTTCTTTTTTGGTTCAAGTTAGATTTTATTCCTCTTTTATGTATTTATGGATATAAGCATGGAAATAATTCATTCTTATAAATACATCAGTGTGAATGGAAGAACTATTTTTCTGTTTTATTTTTACATTTTATTTTTAAAAATTTTGAAATTTAATTTAATTTATTTTTCTATACAGTAGGTTATTATTAGTTATCTATTTTATGCATATACATGTATACAGGTCAATCCCAATCTCCCAACTCATCCCACCACCACCACCCCATGGCTTCCCCCACTTTGTGTCCATGTCCATACGTTTGTTCTCTACATCTGTGTCTCTATTTCTGCCCTGCAAACCAGTTCATCTGTACCATTTTTCTAGGTTCCACATATGGGCATTAATATACAATATTTGTTTTTCTCTTTCTGACTTACTTCACTCTGTATGACAGTCTCTAGATCCATCAACTTCTCTACAAATGACTCAGTTTCATTCCTTTTTTTGGCTGAGTAATGTTCCATTTTATATATGTACCACATCTTTATCCATTCGTCTGTCTGTGGGCATTTAGGTTGCTTCCATTACCTGGCTATTGTAAATAGTGCTGCAATGAACATTGTGGTGAATGTGTCTTTGTGATTTATGGTTTTCTCTGGGTATATGCCCAGAAGTGGGATTGCTGGATCCTATGGTAATTCTCTTTTTAGTTTTTGAAAGGAACCTCCATACTGTTCTCCATAGTGACTGTATCAATTTACATTCCCACCAATAGCGGAAGAGGGTTCCTTTTGTCCACACCCTCCCCAGAATTTGTTGTTTGTAGATTATCTGATGATGCCGATTCTCACAGGTGTGAGGTCTTACCTCATTGTAGTTTTGATTTGCATTTCTCTAATAATTAGTGATGTTGAGCAGCTTTTCATGTGCGTCTTGGCCATCTCTGTGTCTTCTTTGAAGAAACGTCTCTTTAGATCTTCTGCCCATTTTTGTATTGGGTTGTTTGTTTTATTAATATTAAGCTGCATGAGCTGTTTATATGTATTGGAGATTAAACCTTTGTCCATTGATTCGTTTGTGAACGTTTTTGCCCATTCTGAGGGTTGCCTTTCTCCATTCCCGTTTTTTTAACAAAGAAAGAAAGCAAGCAAAAGAAGCAGAACACTAATGTGCCTGAAATATGCCTCTTGAAACTGTCGTTTTGAAATATGGACGTCTTTTGAATTTTTTGGTCGATATATGACCCCAGGATATGTTTTCAGGGCAGGTGTCATTTACAGGCCTGTAATGATTTGGAATATCCACTGACCATTAGCGCTGGGATTAAAGCTGCTGTTGTGTGAAACGGCCACAAGGTGGCAGCAGTTCTCCCTTACCAAATCTGCTTACTAGGGCAGCAGAGCCTCAATGGAAGTCGCGTTCTAGATTGGAATGTAGAACGGAATGTGCCAGGAGAAAGCCCCTCAAGTTTGTCTCACTACTTCTTGTTCGTGTTTTTAATTTAATTTTTTATTTTTTATTACAGCAAGTTTGAGTACAACGTTTAGCTTGCTGTAGGTGTGCAAGAGGTGGTTATTTTACACATATACATATGTCTGTTCTTCCTGGGATCCTTTTCCCATATACCTTATGACAGAATGTTGAGTAGTCTTCTCTTGGTACTCCGTAGGTCTTTGGTGAATCTATACGTCTACTGTGTTTGTATATGTCTGTTAACCCCAATATCGTAATGAATTCAATCCTCACACCTTTCCTTTGGTGAACCATAAGTTTGTTTAATGAATCTGTGATTGCCCTTCTCCGTGGAAATATCTGCCCTGGTATCAATTTATAGGTAACACCTATAAGTGATATGATATGATATGTGTCTTTCACTTTCTGACTTACTCCAAGTCACGTGATTACGTCGAGACTCATCTACGGTGCTGCAAATGGCATTGTGTCCTTTTTTTCCTTGGCGAATATTCTGTCTTAGCGAGGTCCATTTTCTGCAATGTGATTCCCCGAGGGCTGAGGATTAGCTGACCTGGGCAGCCTGACCCTGCCGGCAAGCCCTCCCCAGGTGTGCCTGGGTTGAGGTCAATATAAACAGCACTCTAGGCAGCAATAGCCCCTGCAGCTGTGCCTGACTGCATATTCTCTGCCCCGTCAGCAGTCTCGGGGCTGTGCTGCTGGGAGGATGTGAGGGTCCACGGCTTTGTGGGGGGCCCGGTGTGAGTGGGTCTCTGCTGGACTTTCGGCAGGAGTTGCCAGGCTGCCACCTGTAAAGAAGAGGATGTGTCACCCATAACTTCCACTGGAATATTTCTCCGGGCTGAGGTGAGGAAGGAAAAAAAGGAGTGGGGGCCGGGACAGGAGGGGTATCTCAGGCAGGGCAATGGAAAGCTTCCAGAAGAGCGCCCGTGGCCAGGACCATCCTGGCTGACCTGCAGGCACCAAGTTGGCCTGCGTGCTGTCGCTGGTGTGGCTCCACGGCCCTTCCTCTAGGCTTTCAAGCCCTTGTACATATTCAGGTGTTTCACCTGGGAAGGGTGGGAAGAGTTCAGCAGCAGCTGGCCTGGGGCTCAGCTCACGTTTACTCACAGAGGCCTCGGCACGGTCCCCCAGCTTTGCAATAAGGACGCTCCTTGCGTGGGCGGGCGGGGCTGCTGGCTGTATGGGAGATGATTCCCCACCTCTGACCAATTTCAGAATTGTTTACCACTGGAGCAAGTGCCTTGGTAGTGTTTTCCTCTGTATAAATGTTAGCTTCAGTTTTATTTTTCTTTTTTGGTTCAAGTTAGATTTTATTCCTCTTTTATGTATTTATGGATATAAGCATGGAAATAATTCATTCTTATAAATACATCAGTGTGAATGGAAGAACTATTTTTCTGTTTTATTTTTACATTTTATTTTTAAAAATTTTGAAATTTAATTTAATTTATTTTTCTATACAGTAGGTTATTATTAGTTATCTATTTTATGCATATACATGTATACAGGTCAATCCCAATCTCCCAACTCATCCCACCACCACCACCCCATGGCTTCCCCCACTTTGTGTCCATGTCCATACGTTTGTTCTCTACATCTGTGTCTCTATTTCTGCCCTGCAAACCAGTTCATCTGTACCATTTTTCTAGGTTCCACATATGGGCATTAATATACAATATTTGTTTTTCTCTTTCTGACTTACTTCACTCTGTATGACAGTCTCTAGATCCATCAACTTCTCTACAAATGACTCAGTTTCATTCCTTTTTTTGGCTGAGTAATGTTCCATTTTATATATGTACCACATCTTTATCCATTCGTCTGTCTGTGGGCATTTAGGTTGCTTCCATTACCTGGCTATTGTAAATAGTGCTGCAATGAACATTGTGGTGAATGTGTCTTTGTGATTTATGGTTTTCTCTGGGTATATGCCCAGAAGTGGGATTGCTGGATCCTATGGTAATTCTCTTTTTAGTTTTTGAAAGGAACCTCCATACTGTTCTCCATAGTGACTGTATCAATTTACATTCCCACCAATAGCGGAAGAGGGTTCCTTTTGTCCACACCCTCCCCAGAATTTGTTGTTTGTAGATTATCTGATGATGCCGATTCTCACAGGTGTGAGGTCTTACCTCATTGTAGTTTTGATTTGCATTTCTCTAATAATTAGTGATGTTGAGCAGCTTTTCATGTGCGTCTTGGCCATCTCTGTGTCTTCTTTGAAGAAACGTCTCTTTAGATCTTCTGCCGATTTTTGTATTGGGTTGTTTGTTTTATTAATATTAAGCTGCATGAGCTGTTTATATGTATTGGAGATTAAACCTTTGTCCATTGATTCGTTTGTGAACGTTTTCGCCCATTCTGAGGGTTGCCTTTCTCCATTCCCGTTTTTTTAACAAAGAAAGAAAGGAAGCAAAAGAAGCAGAACACTAATGTGCCTGAAATATGCCTCTTGAAACTGTCGTTTTGAAATATGGACGTCTTTTGAATTTTTTGGTCGATATATGACCCCAGGATATGTTTTCAGGGCAGGTGTCATTTACAGGCCTGTAATGATTTGGAATATCCACTGACCATTAGCGCTGGGATTAAAGCTGCTGTTGTGTGAAACGGCCACAAGGTGGCAGCAGTTCTCCCTTACCAAATCTGCTTACTAGGGCAGCAGAGCCTCAATGGAAGTCGCGTTCTAGATTGGAATGTAGAACGGAATGTGCCAGGAGAAAGCCCCTCAAGTTTGTCTCACTACTTCTTGTTCGTGTTTTTAATTTAATTTTTTATTTTTTATTACAGCAAGTTTGAGTACAACGTTTAGCTTGTTGTAGGTGTGCAAGAGGTGGTTCTTTTACACATATACATATGTCTGTTCTTCCTGGGATCCTTTTCCCATGCACGTTTTGACAGAATGTTGAGTAGTCTTCTCTTGGTACTCCGTAGGTCTTTGGTGAATCTATACGTCTACTGTGTTTGTATATGTCTGTTAACCCCAATATCGTAATGAATTCAATCCTCACACCTTTCCTTTGGTGAACCATAAGTTTGTTTAATGAATCTGTGATTGCCCTTCTCCGTGGAAATATCTGCCCTGGTTTCAATTTATAGGTAACACCTATAAGTGATATGATATGATATGTGTCTTTCACTTTCTGACTTACTCCAAGTCACGTGATTACCTCGAGACTCATCTACGGTGCTGCAAATGGCATTGTGTCCTTTTTTTCCTTGGCGAATATTCTGTCTTAGCGAGGTCCATTTTCTGCAATGTGATTCCCCGAGGGCTGAGGATTAGCTGACCTGGGCAGCCTGACCCTGCCGGCAAGCCCTCCCCAGGTGTGCCTGGGTTGAGGTCAATATAAACAGCACTCCAGGCAGCAATAGCCCCTGCAGCTGTGCCTGACTGCATATTCTCTGCCCCGTCAGCAGTCTCGGGGCTGTGCTGGTGGGAGGGTGTGAGGGTCCACGGCTTTGTGGGGGGCCCGGTGTGAGTGGGTCTCTGCTGGACTTTCGGCAGGAGTTGCCAGGCTGCCACCTGTAAAGAAGAGGATGTGTCACCCATAACTTCCACTGGAATATCTCTCCGGGCTGAGGTGAGGAAGGAAAAAAAGGAGTGGGGGCCGGGACAGGAGGGGTATCTCAGGCAGGGCAATGGAAAGCTTCCAGAAGAGCGCCCGTGGCCAGGACCATCCTGGCTGACCTGCAGGCACCAAGTTGGCCTGCGTGCTGTCGCTGGTGTGGCTCCACGGCCCTTCCTCTAGGCTTTCAAGCCCTTGTACATATTCAGGTGTTTCACCTGGGAAGGGTGGGAAGAGTTCAGCAGCAGCTGGCCTGGGGCTCAGCTCACGTTTACTCACAGAGGCCTCGGCACGGTCCCCCAGCTTTGCAATAAGGACGCTCCTTGCGTGGGCGGGCGGGGCTGCTGGCTGTATGGGAGATGATTCCCCACCTCTGACCAATTTCAGAATTGTTTACCACTGGAGCAAGTGCCTTGGTAGTGTTTTCCTCTGTATAAACGTTAGGTTCAGTTTTTTTTCTTTTTTGGTTCAAGTTAGAATTTATTCCTCTTTTATGTATTTATGGATATAAGCATGGAAATAATTCATTCTTATAAATACATCAGTGTGAATGGAAGAACTCTTTTTCTGTTTTATTTTTACATTTTATTTTTAAAAATTTTGAAATTTAATTTAATTTATTTTTTTATACAGTAGGTTATTATTAGTTATCTATTTTATGCATATACATGTATACAGGTCAATCCCAATCTCCCAACTCATCCCACCACCACCACCCCATGGCTTCCCCCACTTTGTGTCCATGTCCATACGTTTGTTCTCTACCTCTGTGTCTCTATTTCTGCCCTGCAAACCAGTTCATCTGTACCATTTTTCTAGGGTCCACATATAGGCATTAATATACAATATTTGTTTTTCTCTTTCTGACTTACTTCACTCTGTATGACAGTCTCTAGATCCATCAACTTCTCTACAAATGACTCAGTTTCATTCCTTTTTTTGGCTGAGTAATATTCCATTTTATATATGTACCACATCTTTATCCATTCGTCTGTCTGTGGGCATTTAGGTTGCTTCCATTACCTGGCTATTGTAAATAGTGCTGCAATGAACATTGTGGTGAATGTGTCTTTGTGATTTATGGTTTTCTCTGGGTATATGCCCAGAAGTGGGATTGCTGGATCCTATGGTAATTCTCTTTTTAGTTTTTGAAAGGAACCTCCATACTGTTCTCCATAGTGACTGTATCAATTTACATTCCCACCAATAGCGGAAGAGGGTTCCTTTTGTCCACACCCTCCCCAGAATTTGTTGTTTGTAGATTATCTGATGATGCCGATTCTCACAGGTGTGAGGTCTTACCTCATTGTAGTTTTGATTTGCATTTCTCTAATAATTAGTGATGTTGAGCAGCTTTTCATGTGCGTCTTGGCCATCTCTGTGTCTTCTTTGAAGAAACGTCTCTTTAGATCTTCTGCCCATTTTTGTATTGGGTTGTTTGTTTTATTAATATTAAGCTGCATGAGCTGTTTATATATATTGGAGATTAAACCTTTGTCCATTGATTCGTTTGTGAACGTTTTCGCCCATTCTGAGGGTTGCCTTTTTCCATTCCCGTTTTTTTAACAAAGAAAGAAAGCAAGCAAAAGAAGCAGAACACTAATGTGCGTGAAATATGCCTCTTGAAACTGTCGTTTTGAAATATGGACGTCTTTTGAATTTTTTGGTCGATATATGACCCCAGGATATGTTTTCAGGGCAGGTGTCATTTACAGGCCTCTAATGATTTGGAATATCCACTGACCATTAGCGCTGGGATTAAAGCTGCTGTTGTGTGAAACGGCCACAAGGTGGCAGCAGTTCTCCCTTACCAAATCTGGTTACTAGGGCAGCAGAGCCTCAGTGGAAGTCGCGTTCTAGATTGGAATGTAGAACGGAATGTGCCAGGAGAAAGCCCCTCAAGTTTGTCTCACTACTTCTTGTTCGTGTTTTTAATTTAATTTTTTATTTTTTATTACAGCAAGTTTGAGTACAACGTTTAGCTTGCTGTAGGTGTGCAAGAGGTGGTTATTTTACACATATACATATGTCTGTTCTTCCTGGGATCCTTTTCCCATGTACGTTATGACAGAATGTTGAGTAGTCTTCTCTTGGAACTCCGTAGGTCTTTGGCGATTATATACGTCTACTGTGTTTGTATATGTCTGTTAACCCCAATATCGTAATGAATTCAAGCCTCACACCTTTCCTTTGGTGAACCATAAGTTTGTTTAATGAATCTGTGATTGCCCTTCTCCGTGGAAATATCTGCCCTGGTATCAATTTATAGGTAACACCTATAAGTGATATGATATGATATGTGTCTTTCACTTTCTGACTTACTCCAAGTCACGTGATTACCTCGAGACTCATCTACGGTGCTGCAAATGGCATTGTGTCCTTTTTTTCCTTGGCGAATATTCTGTCTTAGCGAGGTCCATTTTCTGCAATGTGATTCCCCGAGGGCTGAGGATTAGCTGACCTGGGCAGCCTGACCCTGCCGGCAAGCCCTCCCCAGGTGTGCCTGGGTTGAGGTCAATATAAACAGCACTCCAGGCAGCAATAGCCCCTGCAGCTGTGCCTGACTGCATATTCTCTGCCCCGTCAGCAGTCTCGGGGCTGTGCTGGTGGGAGGGTGTGAGGGTCCACGGCTTTGTGGGGGGCCCGGTGTGAGTGGGTCTCTGCTGGACTTTCGGCAGGAGTTGCCAGGCTGCCACCTGTAAAGAAGAGGATGTGTCACCCATAACTTCCACTGGAATATCTCTCCGGGCTGAGGTGAGGAAGGAAAAAAAGGAGTGGGGGCCGGGACAGGAGGGGTATCTCAGGCAGGGCAATGGAAAGCTTCCAGAAGAGCGCCCGTGGCCAGGACCATCCTGGCTGACCTGCAGGCACCAAGTTGGCCTGCGTGCTGTCGCTGGTGTGGCTCCACGGCCCTTCCTCTAGGCTTTCAAGCCCTTGTACATATTCAGGTGTTTCACCTGGGAAGGGTGGGAAGAGTTCAGCAGCAGCTGGCCTGGGGCTCAGCTCACGTTTACTCACAGAGGCCTCGGCACGGTCCCCCAGCTTTGCAATAAGGACGCTCCTTGCGTGGGCGGGCGGGGCTGCTGGCTGTATGGGAGATGATTCCCCACCTCTGACCAATTTCAGAATTGTTTACCACTGGAGCAAGTGCCTTGGTAGTGTTTTCCTCTGTATAAACGTTAGGTTCAGTTTTTTTTCTTTTTTGGTTCAAGTTAGAATTTATTCCTCTTTTATGTATTTATGGATATAAGCATGGAAATAATTCATTCTTATAAATACATCAGTGTGAATGGAAGAACTCTTTTTCTGTTTTATTTTTACATTTTATTTTTAAAAATTTTGAAATTTAATTTAATTTATTTTTTTATACAGTAGGTTATTATTAGTTATCTATTTTATGCATATACATGTATACAGGTCAATCCCAATCTCCCAACTCATCCCACCACCACCACCCCATGGCTTCCCCCACTTTGTGTCCATGTCCATACGTTTGTTCTCTACCTCTGTGTCTCTATTTCTGCCCTGCAAACCAGTTCATCTGTACCATTTTTCTAGGGTCCACATATAGGCATTAATATACAATATTTGTTTTTCTCTTTCTGACTTACTTCACTCTGTATGACAGTCTCTAGATCCATCAACTTCTCTACAAATGACTCAGTTTCATTCCTTTTTTTGGCTGAGTAATATTCCATTTTATATATGTACCACATCTTTATCCATTCGTCTGTCTGTGGGCATTTAGGTTGCTTCCATTACCTGGCTATTGTAAATAGTGCTGCAATGAACATTGTGGTGAATGTGTCTTTGTGATTTATGGTTTTCTCTGGGTATATGCCCAGAAGTGGGATTGCTGGATCCTATGGTAATTCTCTTTTTAGTTTTTTAAAGGAACCTCCATACTGTTCTCCATAGTGACTGTATCAATTTACATTCCCACCAATAGCGGAAGAGGGTTCCTTTTGTCCACACCCTCCCCAGAATTTGTTGTTTGTAGATTATCTGATGATGCCGATTCTCACAGGTGTGAGGTCTTACCTCATTGTAGTTTTGATTTGCATTTCTCTAATAATTAGTGATGTTGAGCAGCTTTTCATGTGCGTCTTGGCCATCTCTGTGTCTTCTTTGAAGAAACGTCTCTTTAGATCTTCTGCCCATTTTTGTATTGGGTTGTTTGTTTTATTAATATTAAGCTGCATGAGCTGTTTATATATATTGGAGATTAAACCTTTGTCCATTGATTCGTTTGTGAACGTTTTCGCCCATTCTGAGGGTTGCCTTTTTCCATTCCCGTTTTTTTAACAAAGAAAGAAAGCAAGCAAAAGAAGCAGAACACTAATGTGCGTGAAATATGCCTCTTGAAACTGTCGTTTTGAAATATGGACGTCTTTTGAATTTTTTGGTCGATATATGACCCCAGGATATGTTTTCAGGGCAGGTGTCATTTACAGGCCTCTAATGATTTGGAATATCCACTGACCATTAGCGCTGGGATTAAAGCTGCTGTTGTGTGAAACGGCCACAAGGTGGCAGCAGTTCTCCCTTACCAAATCTGGTTACTAGGGCAGCAGAGCCTCAGTGGAAGTCGCGTTCTAGATTGGAATGTAGAACGGAATGTGCCAGGAGAAAGCCCCTCAAGTTTGTCTCACTACTTCTTGTTCGTGTTTTTAATTTAATTTTTTATTTTTTATTACAGCAAGTTTGAGTACAACGTTTAGCTTGCTGTAGGTGTGCAAGAGGTGGTTATTTTACACATATACATATGTCTGTTCTTCCTGGGATCCTTTTCCCATGTACGTTATGACAGAATGTTGAGTAGTCTTCTCTTGGAACTCCGTAGGTCTTTGGCGATTATATACGTCTACTGTGTTTGTATATGTCTGTTAACCCCAATATCGTAATGAATTCAAGCCTCACACCTTTCCTTTGGTGAACCATAAGTTTGTTTAATGAATCTGTGATTGCCCTTCTCCGTGGAAATATCTGCCCTGGTATCAATTTATAGGTAACACCTATAAGTGATATGATATGATATGTGTCTTTCACTTTCTGACTTACTCCAAGTCACGTGATTACCTCGAGACTCATCTACGGTGCTGCAAATGGCATTGTGTCCTTTTTTTCCTTGGCGAATATTCTGTCTTAGCGAGGTCCATTTTCTGCAATGTGATTCCCCGAGGGCTGAGGATTAGCTGACCTGGGCAGCCTGACCCTGCCGGCAAGCCCTCCCCAGGTGTGCCTGGTTTGAGGTCAATATAAACAGCACTCCAGGCAGCAATAGCCCCTGCAGCTTTGCCTGACTGCATATTCTCTGCCCCGTCAGCAGTCTCGGGGCTGTGCTGGTGGGAGGGTGTGCGGGTCCATGGCTATGTGGGGGGCCCGGTGTGAGTGGGGCTCTGCTGGACTTTCGGCAGGAGTTGCCAGGCTGCCACCTGTAAAGAAGAGGATGTGTCACCCATAACTTCCACTGGAATATCTCTCCGGGCTGAGGTGAGGAAGGAAAAAAAGGAGTGGGGGCCGGGACAGGAGGGGTATCTCAGGCAGGGCAATGGAAAGCTTCCAGAAGAGTGCCCGTGGCCAGGAACATCATGGCTGACCTGCAGGCACCAAGTTGGCCTGCGTGCTGTCGCTGGTGTGGCTCCACGGCCCTTCCTCTAGGCTTTCAAGCCCTTGTACATATTCAGGTGTTTCACCTGGGAAGGGTGGGAAGAGTTCAGCAGCAGCTGGCCTGGGGCTCAGCTCACGTTTACTCACAGAGGCCTCGGCACGGTCCCCCAGCTTTGCAATAAGGACGCTCCTTGCGTGGGCGGGCGGGGCTGCTGGCTGTATGGGAGATGATTCCCCACCTCTGACCAATTTCAGAATTGTTTACCACTGGAGCAAGTGCCTTGGTAGTGTTTTCCTCTGTATAAATGTTAGTTTCAGTTTTTTTTTTCTTTTTTGGTTCAAGTTAGATTTTATTCCTCTTTTATGTATTTATGGATATAAGCATGGAAATAATTCATTCTTATAAATACATCATTGTGAATGGAAGAACTTTTTTTCTGTTTTATTTTTACATTTTATTTTTAAAAATTTTGAAATTTAATTTAATTTATTTTTTTATACAGTATGTTATTATTAGTTATCTATTTTATGCATTTACATGTATACAGGTCAATCCCAATCTCCCAACTCATCCCACCACCACCACCCCATGGCTTCCCCCACTTTGTGTCCATGTCCATACGTTTGTTCTCTACCTCTGTGTCTCTATTTCTGCCCTGCAAACCAGTTCATCTGTACCATTTTTCTAGGTTCCACATATAGGCATTAATATACAATATTTGTTTTTCTCTTTCTGACTTACTTCACCTTGTATGACAGTCTCTAGATCCATCAACTTCTCTACAAATGACTCAGTTTCATTCCTTTTTTTGGCTGAGTAATATTCCATTTTATATATGTACCACATCTTTATCCATTCGTCTGTCTGTGGGCATTTAGGTTGCTTCCATTACCTGGCTATTGTAAATAGTGCTGCAATGACCATTGTGGTGAATGTGTCTTTGTGATTTATGGTTTTCTCTGGGTATATGCCCAGAAGTGGGATTGCTGGATCCTATGGTAATTCTCTTTTTAGTTTTTTAAAGGAACCTCCATACTGTTCTCCATAGTGACTGTATCAATTTACATTCCCACCAATAGCGGAAGAGGGTTCCTTTTGTCCACACCCTCCCCAGAATTTGTTGTTTGTAGATTATCTGATGATGCCGATTCTCACAGGTGTGAGGTCTTACCTCATTGTAGTTTTGATTTGCATTTCTCTAATAATTAGCGATGTTGAGCAGCTTTTCATGAGCGTCTTGGCCATCTCTGTGTCTTCTTTGAAGAAACGTCTCTTTAGATCTTCTGCCCATTTTTGTATTGGGTTGTTTGTTTTATTAATATTAAGCTGCATGAGCTGTTTATATATATTGGAGATTAAACCTTTGTCCATTGATTCGTTTGTGAACGTTTTCGCCCATTCTGAGGGTTGCCTTTTTCCATTCCCGTTATTTTAACAAATAAAGAAAGCAAGCAAAAGAAGCAGAACACTAATGTGCGTGAAATATGCCTCTTGAAACTGTCGTTTTGAAATATGGACGTCTTTTGAATTTTTTGGTCGATATATGACCCCAGGATATGTTTTCAGGGCAGGTGTCACTTACAGGCCTCTAATGATTTGGAATATCCACTGACCATTAGCGCTGGGATTAAAGCTGCTGTTGTGTGAACGGCCACAAGGTGGCAGCAGTTCTCCCTTACCAAATCTGGTTACTAGGGCAGCAGAGCCTCAATGGAAGTCGCGTTCTAGATTTGAATGTAGAACGGAATGTGCCAGGAGAAAGCCCCTCAAGTTTGTCTCACTACATCTTGTTCGTGTTTTTAATTTAATTTTTTATTTTTTATTACAGCAAGTTTGAGTACAACGTTTAGCTTGTTGTAGGTGTGCAAGAGGTGGTTCTTTTACACATATACATATGTCTGTTCTTCCTGGGATCCTTTTCCCATGTACGTTATGACAGAATGTTGAGTAGTCTTCTATTGGTACTCCGTAGGTCTTTGGCGATTATATACGTCTACTGTGTTTGTATATGTCTGTTAACCCCAATATCGTAATGAATTCAATCCTCACACCTTTCCTTTGGTGAACCATAAGTTTGTTTAATGAATCTGTGATTGCCCTTCTCCGTGGAAATATCTGCCCTGGTATCAATTTATAGGTAACACCTATAAGTGATATGATATGATATGTGTCTTTCACTTTCTGACTTACTCCAAGTCACGTGATTACCTCGAGGCTCATCTATGGTGCTGCAAATGGCATTGTGTCCTTTTTTTCCTTGGCGAATATTCTGTCTTAGCGAGGTCCATTTTCTGCAATGTGATTCCCCGAGGGCTGAGGATTAGCTGACCTGGGCAGCCTGACCCTGCCGGCAAGCCCTCCCCAGGTGTGCCTGGGTTGAGGTCAATATAAACAGCACTCCAGGCAGCAATAGCCCCTGCAGCTGTGCCTGACTGCATATTCTCTGCCCCGTCAGTAGTCTCGGGGCTGTGCTGGTGGGAGGGTGTGAGGGTCCACGGCTTTGTGGGGGGCCCGGTGTGAGTGGGGCTCTGCTGGACTTTCGGAAGGAGTTGCCAGGCTGCCACCTGTAAAGAAGAGGATGTGTCACCCATAACTTCCACTGGAATATCTCTCCGGGCTGAGGTGAGGAAGGAAAAAAAGGAGTGGGGGCCGGGACAGGAGGGGTATCTCAGGCAGGGCAATGGAAAGCTTCCAGAAGAGCGCCCGTGGCCATTACCATCCTGGCTGACCTGCAGGCACCAAGTTGGCCTGCGTGCTGTCGCTGGTGTGGCTCCACGGCCCTTCCTCTAGGCTTTCAATCTCTTGTACATATTCAGGTGTTTCACCTGGGAAGGGTGGGAAGAGTTCAGCAGCAGCTGGCCTGGGGCTCAGCTCACGTTTACTCACAGAGGCCTCGGCACGGTCCCCCAGCTTTGCAATAAGGACGCTCCTTGCGTGGGCGGGCGGGGCTGCTGGCTGTATGGGAGATGATTCCCCACCTCTGACCAATTTCAGAATTGTTTACCACTGGAGCAAGTGCCTTGGTAGTGTTTTCCTCTGTATAAACGTTAGGTTCAGTTTTTTTTCTTTTTTGGTTCAAGTTAGATTTTATTCCTCTTTTATGTATTTATGGATATAAGCATGGAAATAATTCATTCTTATAAATACATCAGTGTGAATGGAAGAACTCATTTTCTGTTTTATTTTTACATTTTATTTTTAAAAATTTTGAAATTTAATTTAATTTATTTTTTTATACAGAAGGTTATTATTAGTTATCTATTTTATGCATATACATGTATACAGGTCAATCCCAATCTCCCAACTCATCCCACCACCAGCACCCCATGGCTTCCCCCATTTTGTGTCCA
The DNA here is from genome assembly GCF_964165515.1 of Mesoplodon bidens. NCBI lineage: Eukaryota > Metazoa > Chordata > Mammalia > Artiodactyla > Ziphiidae > Mesoplodon > Mesoplodon bidens. The sequence continues at coordinate 171,171 of NW_027672225.1, forward strand.
TGTCCATACGTTTGTTCTCTACCTCTGTGTCTCTCTTTCTGCCCTGCAAACCAGTTCATCTGTACCATTTTTCTAGGTTCCACATATAGGCATTAATATACAATATTTGTTTTTCTCTTTCTGACTTACTTCACTCTGTATGACAGTCTCTAGATCCATCAACTTCTCTACAAATGACTCAGTTTCATTCCTTTTTTTGGCTGAGTAATATTCCATTTTATATATGTACCACATCTTTATCCATTCGTCTGTCTGTGGGCATTTAGGTTGCTTCCATTACCTGGCTATTGTAAATAGTGCTGCAATGAACATTGTGGTGAATGTGTCTTTGTGATTTATGGTTTTCTCTGGGTATATGCCCAGAAGTGGGATTGCTGGATCCTATGGTAATTCTCTTTTTAGTTTTTTAAAGGAACCTCCATACTGTTCTCCATAGTGACTGTATCAATTTACATTCCCACCAATAGCGGAAGAGGGTTCCTTTTGTCCACACCCTCCCCAGAATTTGTTGTTTGTAGATTATCTGAGGATGCCGATTCTCACAGGTGTGAGGTCTTACCTCATTGTAGTTTTGATTTCCATTTCTCTAATAATTAGTGATGTTGAGCAGCTTTTCATGTGCGTCTTGGCCATCTCTGTGTCTTCTTTGAAGAAACGTCTCTTTAGATCTTCTGCCCATTTTTGTATTGGGTTGTTTGTTTTATTAATATTAAGCTGCATGAGCTGTTTATATGTATTGGAGTTTAAACCTTTTTCCATTGATGCGTTCGTGAACGTTTTCGCCCATTCTGAGGGTTGCCTTTTTCCATTCCCGTTTTTTTAACAAAGAAAGAAAGCAAGCAAAAGAAGCAGAACACTAATGTGCGTGAAATATGCCTCTTGAAACTGTCGTTTTGAAATATGGACGTCTTTTGAATTTTTTGGTCGATATATGACCCCAGGATATGTTTTCAGGGCAGGTGTCATTTACAGGCCTGTAATGATTTGGAATATCCACTGACCATTAGCGCTGGGATTAAAGCTGCTGTTGTGTGAAACGGCCACAAGGTGGCAGCAGTTCTCCCTTACCAAATCTGCTTACTAGGGCAGCAGAGCCTCAATGGAAGTCGCGTTCTAGATTGGAATGTAGAACGGAATGTGCCAGGAGAAAGCCCCTCAAGTTTTTCTCACTACTTCTTGTTCGTGTTTTTAATTTAATTTTTTATTTTTTATTACAGCAAGTTTGAGTACAACGTTTAGCTTGTTGTAGGTGTGCAAGAGGTGGTTCTTTTACACATATACATATGTCTGTTCTTCCTGGGATCCTTTTCCCATGTACGTTATGACAGAATGTTGAGTAGTCTTCTCTTGGTACTCCGTAGGTCTTTGGTGAATCTATACGTCTACTGTGTTTGTATATGTCTGTTAACCCCAATATCGTAATGAATTCAATCCTCACACCTTTCCTTTGGTGAACCATAAGTTTGTTTAATGAATCTGTGATTGCCCTTCTCCGTGGAAATATCTGCCCTGGTATCAATTTATAGGTAACACCTATAAGTGATATGATATGATATGAGTCTTTCACTTTCTGACTTACTCCAAGTCACGTGATTACCTCGAGACTCATCTACGGTGCTGCAAATGGCATTGTGTCCCTTTTTTCCTTGGCGAATATTCTGTCTTAGCGAGGTCCATTTTCTGCAATGTGATTCCCCGAGGGCTGAGGATTAGCTGACCTGGGCAGCCTGACCCTGCCGGCAAGCCCTCCCCAGGTGTGCCTGGGTTGAGGTCAATATAAACAGCACTCCAGGCAGCAATAGCCCCTGCAGCTGTGCCTGACTCCATATTCTCTGCCCCGTCAGCAGTCTCGGGGCTGTGCTGGTGGGAGGGTGTGAGGGTCCACGGCTTTGTGGGGGGCCCGGTGTGAGTGGGGCTCTGCTGGACTTTCGGCAGGAGTTGCCAGGCTGCCACCTGTAAAGAAGAGGATGTGTCACCCATAACTTCCACTGGAATATCTCTCCGGGCTGAGGTGAGGAAGGAAAAAAAGGAGTGGGGGCCGGGACAGGAGGGGTATCTCAGGCAGGGCAATGGAAAGCTTCCAGAAGAGCGCCCGTGGCCAGGATCATCCTGGCTGACCTGCAGGCACCAAGTTGGCCTGCGTGCTGTCGCTGGTGTGGCTCCACGGCCCTTCCTCTAGGCTTTCAAGCCCTTGTACATATTCAGGTGTTTCACCTGGGAAGGGTGGGAAGAGTTCAGCAGCAGCTGGCCTGGGGCTCAGCTCACGTTTACTCACGGAGGCCTCGGCACGGTCCCCCAGCTTTGCAATAAGGACGCTCCTTGCGTGGGCGGGCGGGGCTGCTGGCTGTATGGGAGATGATTCCCCACCTCTGACCAATTTCAGAATTGTTTACCACTGGAGCAAGTGCCTTGGTAGTGTTTTCCTCTGCATAAACGTTAGGTTCAGTTTGTTTTTCTTTTTTGGTTCAAGTTAGATTTTATTCCTCTTTTATGTATTAATGGATATAAGCATGGAAATAATTCATTCTTATAAATACATCAGTGTGAATGGAAGAACTCTTTTTCTGTTTTATTTTTACATTTTATTTTTAAAAATTTTGAAATTTAATTTAATTTATTTTTTTATACAGTAGGTTATTATTAGTTATCTATTTTATGCATATACATATATACAGGTCAATCCCAATCTCCCAACTCATCCCACCACCACCACCCCATGGCTTCCCCCACTTTGTGTCCATGTCCATACGTTTGTTCTCTACCTCTGTGTCTCTATTTCTGCCCTGCAAACCAGTTCATCTGTACCATTTTTCTAGGGTCCACATATAGGAATTAATATACAATATTTGTTTTTCTCTTTCTGACTTACTTCACTCTGTATGACAGTCTCTACATCCATCAACTTCTCTACAAATGACTCAGTTTCATTCCTTTTTTTGGCTGAGTAATATTCCATTTTATATATGTACCACATCTTTATCCATTCGTCTGTCTGTGGGCATTTAGGTTGCTTCCATTACCTGGCTATTGTAAATAGTGCTGCAATGAACATTGTGGTGAATGTGTCTTTGTGATTTATGGTTTTCTCTGGGTATATGCCCAGAAGTGGGATTGCTGGATCCTATGGTAATTCTCTTTTTAGTTTTTGAAAGGAACCTCCATACTGTTCTCCATAGTGACTGTATCAATTTACATTCCCACCAATAGCGTAAGAGGGTTCCTTTTGTCCACACCCTCCCCAGAATTTGTTGTTTGTAGATTATCTGATGAGGCCGATTCTCACAGGTGTGAGGTCTTACCTCACTGTAGTTTTGATTTGCATTTCTCTAATAATTAGTGATGTTGAGCAGCTTTTCATGTGCGTCTTGGCCATCTCTGTGTCTTCTTTGAAGTAACGTCTCTTTAGATCTTCTGCCCATTTTTGTATTGGGTTGTTTGTTTTATTAATATTAAGCTGCATGAGCTGTTTATATGTATTGGAGTTTAAACCTTTGTCCATTGATTCGTTCGTGAACGTTTTCGCCCATTCTGAGGGTTGCCTTTTTCCATTCCCGTTTTTTTAACAAAGAAAGAAAGCAAGCAAAAGAAGCAGAACACTAATGTGCGTGAAATATGCCTCTTGAAACTGTCGTTTTGAAATATGGACGTCTTTTGAATTTTTTGGTCGATATATGACCCCAGGATATGTTTTCAGGGCAGGTGTCATTTACAGGCCTGTAATGATTTGGAATATCCACTGACCATTAGCGCTGGGATTAAAGCTGCTGTTGTGTGAAACGGCCACAAGGTGGCAGCAGTTCTCCCTTACCAAATCTGGTTACTAGGGCAGCAGAGCCTCAATGGAAGTCACGTTCTAGATTGGAATGTAGAACGGAATGTGCCAGGAGAAAGCCCCTCAAGTTTGTCTCACTACTTCTTGTTCGTGTTTTTAATTTAATTTTTTATTTTTTATTACAGCAAGTTTGAGTACAACGTTTAGCTTGTTGTAGGTGTGCAAGAGGTGGTTCTTTTACACATATACATATGTCTGTTCTTCCTGGGATCCTTTTCCCATGTACGTTTTGACAGAATGTTGAGTAGTCTTCTCTTGGTACTCCGTAGGTCTTTGGTGAATCTATACGTCTACTGTGTTTGTATATGTCTGTTAACCCCAATATCGTAATGAATTCAATCCTCACACCTTTCCTTTGGTGAACCATAAGTTTGTTTAATGAATCTGTGATTGCCCTTCTCCGTGGAAATATCTGCCCTGGTATCAATTTATAGGTAACACCTATAAGTGATATGATATGATATGTGTCTTTCACTTTCTGACTTACTCCAAGTCACGTGATTACCTCGAGAGTCATCTATGGTACTGCAAATGGCATTGTGTCCTTTTTATCCTTGGCGAATATTCTGTCTTAGCGAGGTCCATTTTCTGCAATGTGATTCCCCGAGGGCTGAGGATTAGCTGACCTGGGCAGCCTGACCCTGCCGGCAAGCCCTCCCCAGGTGTGCCTGGGTTGAGGTCAATATAAACAGCACTCCAGGCAGCAATAGCCCCTGCAGCTGTGCCTGACTGCATATTCTCTGCCCCGTCAGCAGTCTCGGGGCTGTGCTGGTGGGAGGGTGTGAGGGTCCACGGCTTTGTGGAGGGCTGGTGTGAGTGGGGCTCTGCTGGACTTTCGGCAGGAGTTGCCAGGCTGCCACCTGTAAAGAAGAGGATGTGTCACCCATAACTTCCACTGGAATATCTCTCCGGGCTGAGGTGAGGAAGGAAAAAAGGGGTGGGGGCCGGGACAGGAGGGGTATCTCAGGCAGGGCAATGGAAAGCTTCCAGAAGAGCGCCCGTGGCCAGGACCATCCTGGCTGACCTGCAGGCACCAAGTTGGCCTGCGTGCTGTCGCTGGTGTGGCTCCACGGCCCTTCCTCTAGGCTTTCAAGCCCTTGTACATATTCAGGTGTTTCACCTGGGAAGGGTGGGAAGAGTTCAGCAGCAGCTGGCCTGGGGCTCAGCTCACGTTTCCTCACAGAGGCCTCGGCACGGTCCCCCAGCTTTGCAATAAGGACGCTCCTTGCGTGGGCGGGCGGGGCTGCTGGCTGTATGGGAGATGATTCCCCACCTCTGACCAATTTCAGAATTGTTTACCACTGGAGCAAGTGCCTTGGTAGTGTTTTCCTCTGTATAAATGTTAGGTTCAGTTTTTTTTTTCTTTTTTGGTTCAAGTTAGATTTTATTCCTCTTTTATGTATTTATGGATATAAGCATGGAAATAATTCATTCTTATAAATACATCAGTGTGAATGGAAGAACTTTTTTTCTATTTTATTTTTACATTTTATTTTAAAAAATTTTGAAATTTAATTTAATTTATTTTTCTATACAGTAGGTTATTATTAGTTATCTATTTTAAGCATATACATGTATACAGGTCAATCCCAATCTCCCAACTCATCCCACCACCACCACCCCATGGCTTCCCCCACTTTGTGTCCATGTCCATACGTTTGTTCTCTACCTCTGTGTCTCTATTTCTGCCCTGCAAACCAGTTCATCTGTACCATTTTTCTAGGATCCACATATAGGCATTAATATACAATATTTGTTTTTCTCTTTCTGACTTACTTCACTCTGTATGACAGTCTCTAGATCCATCAACTTCTCTACAAAAGACCCAGTTTCATTCCTTTTTTTGGCTGAGTAATATTCCATTTTATATATGTACCACATCTTTATCCATTCGTCTGTCTGTGGGCATTTAGGTTGCTTCCATTACCTGGCTGTTGTAAATAGTGCTGCAATGAACATTGTGGTGAATGTGTCTTTGTGATTTATGGTTTTCTCTGGGTATATGCCCAGAAGTGGGATTGCTGGATCCTATGGTAATTCTCTTTTTAGTTTTTTAAAGGAACCTCCATACTGTTCTCCATAGTGACTGTATCAATTTACATTCCCACCAATAGCGGAAGAGGGTTCCTTTTGTCCACACCCTCCCCAGAATTTGTTGTTTGTAGATTATCTGATGAGGCCGATTCTCACAGGTGTGAGGTCTTACCTCATTGTAGTTTGGATTTGCATTTCTCTAATAATTAGTGATGTTGAGCAGCTTTTCATGTGCGTCTTGGCCATCTCTGTGTCTTCTTTGAAGAAACGTCTCTTTAGATCTTCTGCCCATTTTTGTATTGGGTTGTTTGTTTTATTAATATTAAGCTGCATGAGCTGTTTATATGTATTGGAGTTTAAACCTTTGTCCATTGATTCGTTCGTGAACGTTTTCGCCCATTCTGAGGGTTGCCTTTTTCCATTCCCGTTTTTTTAACAAAGAAAGAAAGCAAGCAAAAGAAGCAGAACACTAATGTGCGTGAAATATGCCTCTTGAAACTGTCGTTTTGAAATATGGACGTCTTTTGAATTTTTTGGTCGATATATGACCCCAGGATATGTTTTCAGGGCAGGTGTCATTTACAGGCCTGTAATGATTTGGAATATCCACTGACCATTAGCGCTGGGATTAAAGCTGCTGTTGTGTGAAACGGCCACAAGGTGGCAGCAGTTCTCCCTTACCAAATCTGCTTACTAGGGCAGCAGAGCCTCAATGGAAGTCGCGTTCTAGATTGGAATGTAGAACGGAATGTGCCAGGAGAAAGCCCCTCAAGTTTGTCTCACTACTTCTTGTTCGTGTTTTTAATTTAATTTTTTATTTTTTATTACAGCAAGTTTGAGTACAACGTTTAGCTTGTTGTAGGTGTGCAAGAGGTGGTTCTTTTACACATATACATATGTCTGTTCTTCCTGGGATCCTTTTCCCATGCACGTTTTGACAGAATGTTGAGTAGTCTTCTCTTGGTACTCCGTAGGTCTTTGGTGAATCTATACGTCTACTGTGTTTGTATATGTCTGTTAACCCCAATATCGTAATGAATTCAATCCTCACACCTTTCCTTTGGTGAACCATAAGTTTGTTTAATGAATCTGTGATTGCCCTTCTCCGTGGAAATATCTGCCCTGGTATCAATTTATAGGTAACACCTATAAGTGATATGATATGATATGTGTCTTTCACTTTCTGACTTACTCCAAGTCACGTGATTACTTCGAGAGTCATCTATGGTACTGCAAATGGCATTGTGTCCTTTTTATCCTTGGCGAATATTCTGTCTTAGCGAGGTCCATTTTCTGCAATGTGATTCCCCGAGGGCTGAGGATTAGCTGACCTGGGCAGCCTGACCCTGCCGGCAAGCCCTCCCCAGGTGTGCCTGGGTTGAGGTCAATATAAACAGCACTCCAGGCAGCAATAGCCCCTGCAGCTGTGCCTGACTGCATATTCTCTGCCCCGTCAGCAGTCTCGGGGCTGTGCTGGTGGGAGGGTGTGAGGGTCCACGGCTTTGTGGAGGGCCCGGTGTGAGTGGGGCTCTGCTGGACTTTCGGCAGGAGTTGCCAGGCTGCCACCTGTAAAGAAGAGGATGTGTCACCCATAACTTCCACTGGAATATCTCTCCGGGCTGAGGTGAGGAAGGAAAAAAGGGGTGGGGGCCGGGACAGGAGGGGTATCTCAGGCAGGGCAATGGAAAGCTTCCAGAAGAGCGCCCGTGGCCAGGACCATCCTGGCTGACCTGCAGGCACCAAGTTGGCCTGCGTGCTGTCGCTGGTGTGGCTCCACGGCCCTTCCTCTAGGCTTTCAAGCCCTTGTACATATTCAGGTGTTTCACCTGGGAAGGGTGGGAAGAGTTCAGCAGCAGCTGGCCTGGGGCTCAGCTCACGTTTCCTCACAGAGGCCTCGGCACGGTCCCCCAGCTTTGCAATAAGGACGCTCCTTGCGTGGGCGGGCGGGGCTGCTGGCTGTATGGGAGATGATTCCCCACCTCTGACCAATTTCAGAATTGTTTACCACTGGAGCAAGTGCCTTGGTAGTGTTTTCCTCTGTATAAATGTTAGGTTCAGTTTTTTTTTTCTTTTTTGGTTCAAGTTAGATTTTATTCCTCTTTTATGTATTTATGGATATAAGCATGGAAATAATTCATTCTTATAAATACATCAGTGTGAATGGAAGAACTGTTTTTCTATTTTATTTTTACATTTTATTTTAAAAAATTTTGAAATTTAATTTAATTTATTTTTCTATACAGTAGGTTATTATTAGTTATCTATTTTAAGCATATACATGTATACAGGTCAATCCCAATCTCCCAACTCATCCCACCACCACCACCCCATGGCTTCCCCCACTTTGTGTCCATGTCCATACGTTTGTTCTCTACCTCTGTGTCTCTATTTCTGCCCTGCAAACCAGTTCATCTGTACCATTTTTCTAGGATCCACATATAGGCATTAATATACAATATTTGTTTTTCTCTTTCTGACTTACTTCACTCTGTATGACAGTCTCTAGATCCATCAACTTCTCTACAAAAGACCCAGTTTCATTCCTTTTTTTGGCTGAGTAATATTCCATTTTATATATGTACCACATCTTTATCCATTCGTCTGTCTGTGGGCATTTAGGTTGCTTCCATTACCTGGCTGTTGTAAATAGTGCTGCAATGAACATTGTGGTGAATGTGTCTTTGTGATTTATGGTTTTCTCTGGGTATATGCCCAGAAGTGGGATTGCTGGATCCTATGGTAATTCTCTTTTTAGTTTTTTAAAGGAACCTCCATACTGTTCTCCATAGTGACTGTATCAATTTACATTCCCACCAATAGCGGAAGAGGGTTCCTTTTGTCCACACCCTCCCCAGAATTTGTTGTTTGTAGATTATCTGATGAGGCCGATTCTCACAGGTGTGAGGTCTTACCTCATTGTAGTTTGGATTTGCATTTCTCTAATAATTAGTGATGTTGAGCAGCTTTTCATGTGCGTCTTGGCCATCTCTGTGTCTTCTTTGAAGAAACGTCTCTTTAGATCTTCTGCCCATTTTTGTATTGGGTTGTTTGTTTTATTAATATTAAGCTGCATGAGCTGTTTATATGTATTGGAGTTTAAACCTTTGTCCATTGATTCGTTCGTGAACGTTTTCGCCCATTCTGAGGGTTGCCTTTTTCCATTCCCGTTTTTTTAACAAAGAAAGAAAGCAAGCAAAAGAAGCAGAACACTAATGTGCGTGAAATATGCCTCTTGAAACTGTCGTTTTGAAATATGGACGTCTTTTGAATTTTTTGGTCGATATATGACCCCAGGATATGTTTTCAGGGCAGGTGTCATTTACAGGCCTGTAATGATTTGGAATATCCACTGACCATTAGCGCTGGGATTAAAGCTGCTGTTGTGTGAAACGGCCACAAGGTGGCAGCAGTTCTCCCTTACCAAATCTGGTTACTAGGGCAGCAGAGCCTCAATGGAAGTCGCGTTCTAGATTGGAATGTAGAACGGAATGTGCCAGGAGAAAGCCCCTCAAGTTTGTCTCACTACTTCTTGTTCGTGTTTTTAATTTAATTTTTTATTTTTTATTACAGCAAGTTTGAGTACAACGTTTAGCTTGTTGTAGGTGTGCAAGAGGTGGTTCTTTTACACATATACATATGTCTGTTCTTCCTGGGATCCTTTTCCCATGCACGTTTTGACAGAATGTTGAGTAGTCTTCTCTTGGTACTCCGTAGGTCTTTGGTGAATCTATACGTCTACTGTGTTTGTATATGTCTGTTAACCCCAATATCGTAATGAATTCAATCCTCACACCTTTCCTTTGGTGAACCATAAGTTTGTTTAATGAATCTGTGATTGCCCTTCTCCGTGGAAATATCTGCCCTGGTATCAATTTATAGGTAACACCTATAAGTGATATGATATGATATGTGTCTTTCACTTTCTGACTTACTCCAAGTCACGTGATTACTTCGAGAGTCATCTATGGTACTGCAAATGGCATTGTGTCCTTTTTATCCTTGGCGAATATTCTGTCTTAGCGAGGTCCATTTTCTGCAATGTGATTCCCCGAGGGCTGAGGATTAGCTGACCTGGGCAGCCTGACCCTGCCGGCAAGCCCTCCCCAGGTGTGCCTGGGTTGAGGTCAATATAAACAGCACTCCAGGCAGCAATAGCCCCTGCAGCTGTGCCTGACTGCATATTCTCTGCCCCGTCAGCAGTCTCGGGGCTGTGCTGGTGGGAGGGTGTGAGGGTCCACGGCTTTGTGGAGGGCCCGGTGTGAGTGGGGCTCTGCTGGACTTTCGGCAGGAGTTGCCAGGCTGCCACCTGTAAAGAAGAGGATGTGTCACCCATAACTTCCACTGGAATATCTCTCCGGGCTGAGGTGAGGAAGGAAAAAAGGGGTGGGGGCCGGGACAGGAGGGGTATCTCAGGCAGGGCAATGGAAAGCTTCCAGAAGAGCGCCCGTGGCCAGGACCATCCTGGCTGACCTGCAGGCACCAAGTTGGCCTGCGTGCTGTCGCTGGTGTGGCTCCACGGCCCTTCCTCTAGGCTTTCAAGCCCTTGTACATATTCAGGTGTTTCACCTGGGAAGGGTGGGAAGAGTTCAGCAGCAGCTGGCCTGGGGCTCAGCTCACGTTTCCTCACAGAGGCCTCGGCACGGTCCCCCAGCTTTGCAATAAGGACGCTCCTTGCGTGGGCGGGCGGGGCTGCTGGCTGTATGGGAGATGATTCCCCACCTCTGACCAATTTCAGAATTGTTTACCACTGGAGCAAGTGCCTTGGTAGTGTTTTCCTCTGTATAAATGTTAGGTTCAGTTTTTTTTTTCTTTTTTGGTTCAAGTTAGATTTTATTCCTCTTTTATGTATTTATGGATATAAGCATGGAAATAATTCATTCTTATAAATACATCAGTGTGAATGGAAGAACTGTTTTTCTATTTTATTTTTACATTTTATTTTAAAAAATTTTGAAATTTAATTTAATTTATTTTTCTATACAGTAGGTTATTATTAGTTATCTATTTTAAGCATATACATGTATACAGGTCAATCCCAATCTCCCAACTCATCCCACCACCACCACCCCATGGCTTCCCCCACTTTGTGTCCATGTCCATACGTTTGTTCTCTACCTCTGTGTCTCTATTTCTGCCCTGCAAACCAGTTCATCTGTACCATTTTTCTAGGATCCACATATAGGCATTAATATACAATATTTGTTTTTCTCTTTCTGACTTACTTCACTCTGTATGACAGTCTCTAGATCCATCAACTTCTCTACAAAAGACCCAGTTTCATTCCTTTTTTTGGCTGAGTAATATTCCATTTTATATATGTACCACATCTTTATCCATTCGTCTGTCTGTGGGCATTTAGGTTGCTTCCATTACCTGGCTGTTGTAAATAGTGCTGCAATGAACATTGTGGTGAATGTGTCTTTGTGATTTATGGTTTTCTCTGGGTATATGCCCAGAAGTGGGATTGCTGGATCCTATGGTAATTCTCTTTTTAGTTTTTTAAAGGAACCTCCATACTGTTCTCCATAGTGACTGTATCAATTTACATTCCCACCAATAGCGGAAGAGGGTTCCTTTTGTCCACACCCTCCCCAGAATTTGTTGTTTGTAGATTATCTGATGAGGCCGATTCTCACAGGTGTGAGGTCTTACCTCATTGTAGTTTGGATTTGCATTTCTCTAATAATTAGTGATGTTGAGCAGCTTTTCATGTGCGTCTTGGCCATCTCTGTGTCTTCTTTGAAGAAACGTCTCTTTAGATCTTCTGCCCATTTTTGTATTGGGTTGTTTGTTTTATTAATATTAAGCTGCATGAGCTGTTTATATGTATTGGAGTTTAAACCTTTGTCCATTGATTCGTTCGTGAACGTTTTCGCCCATTCTGAGGGTTGCCTTTTTCCATTCCCGTTTTTTTAACAAAGAAAGAAAGCAAGCAAAAGAAGCAGAACACTAATGTGCGTGAAATATGCCTCTTGAAACTGTCGTTTTGAAATATGGACGTCTTTTGAATTTTTTGGTCGATATATGACCCCAGGATATGTTTTCAGGGCAGGTGTCATTTACAGGCCTGTAATGATTTGGAATATCCACTGACCATTAGCGCTGGGATTAAAGCTGCTGTTGTGTGAAACGGCCACAAGGTGGCAGCAGTTCTCCCTTACCAAATCTGCTTACTAGGGCAGCAGAGCCTCAATGGAAGTCGCGTTCTAGATTGGAATGTAGAACGGAATGTGCCAGGAGAAAGCCCCTCAAGTTTGTCTCACTACTTCTTGTTCGTGTTTTTAATTTAATTTTTTATTTTTTATTACAGCAAGTTTGAGTACAACGTTTAGCTTGTTGTAGGTGTGCAAGAGGTGGTTCTTTCACACATATACATATGTCTGTTCTTCCTGGGATCCTTTTCCCATGTACGTTATGACAGAATGTTGAGTAGTCTTCTCTTGGTACTCCGTAGGTCTTTGGTGAATCTATACGTCTACTGTGTTTGTATATGTCTGTTAACCCCAATATCGTAATGAATTCAATCCTCACACCTTTCCTTTGGTGAACCATAAGTTTGTTTAATGAATCTGTGATTGCCCTTCTCCGTGGAAATATCTGCCCTGGTATCAATTTATAGGTAACACCTATAAGTGATATGATATGATATGTGTCTTTCACTTTCTGACTTACTCCAAGTCACGTGATTACCTCGATACTCATCTACGGTGCTGCAAATGGCATTGTGTCCCTTTTTTCCTTGGCGAATATTCTGTCTTAGCGAGGTCCATTTTCTGCAATGTGATTCCCCGAGGGCTGAGGATTAGCTGACCTGGGCAGCCTGACCCTGCCGGCAAGCCCTCCCCAGGTGTGCCTGTGTTGAGGTCAATATAAACAGCACTCCAGGCAGCAATAGCCCCTGCAGCTGTGCCTGACTGCATATTCTCTGCCCCGTCAGCAGTCTCGGGGCTGTGCTGGTGGGAGGGTGTGAGGGTCCACGGCTTTGTGGGGGGCCCGGTGTGAGTGGGGCTCTGCTGGACTTTCGGCAGGAGTTGCCAGGCTGCCACCTGTAAAGAAGAGGATGTGTCACCCATAACTTCCACTGGAATATCTCTCCGGGCTGAGGTGAGGAAGGAAAAAAAGGAGTGGGGGCCGGGACAGGAGGGGTATCTCAGGCAGGGCAATGGAAAGCTTCCAGAAGAGCGCCGTGGCCAAGACCATCCTGGCTGACCTGCAGGCACCAAGTTGGCCTGCGTGCTGTCGCTGGTGTGGCTCCACGGCCCTTCCTCTAGGCTTTCAAGCCCTTGTACATATTCAGGTGTTTCACCTGGGAAGGGTGGGAAGAGTTCAGCAGCAGCTGGCCTGGGGCTCAGCTCACGTTTACTCACAGAGGCCTCGGCACGGTCCCCCAGCTTTGCAATAACGACGCTCCTTGCGTGGGTGGGCGGGGCTGCTGGCTGTATGGGAGATGATTCCCCACCTCTGACCAATTTCAGAATTGTTTACCACTGGAGCAAGTGCCTTGGTAGTGTTTTCCTCTGTATAAATGTTAGGTTCATTTTTTTTTTCTTTTTTGGTTCAAGTTACATTTTATTCCTCTTTTATGTATTTATGGATATAAGCATGGAAATAATTCATTCTTATAAATACATCAGTGTGAATGGAAGAACTTTTTTTCTGTTTTATTTTTGCATTTTATTTGTTAAAATTTTGAAATTTAATTTAATTTATTTTTCTATACAGTAGGTTATTATTAGTTATCTATTTTATGCATATACATGTATACAGGTCAATCCCAATCTCCCAACTCATCCCACCACCACCACCCCATGGCTTCCCCCACTTTGTGTCCATGTCCATACGTTTGTTCTCTACCTCTGTGTCTCTATTTCTGCCCTGCAAACCAGTTCATCTGTACCATTTTTCTAGGTTCCACATATAGGCATTAATATACAATATTTGTTTTTCTCTTTCTGACTTACTTCACTCTGTATGACAGTCTCTAGATCCATCAACTTCTCTACAAATGACTCAGTTTCATTCCTTTTTTTGGCTGAGTAATATTCCATTTTATATATGTACCACATCTTTATCCATTCGTCTGTCTGTGGGCATTTAGGTTGCTTCCATTACCTGGCTATTGTAAATAGTGCTGCAATGAACATTGTGGTGAATGTGTCTTTGTGATTTATGGTTTTCTCTGGGTATATGCCCAGAAGTGGGATTGCTGGATCCTATGGTAATTCTCTTTTTAGTTTTTGAAAGGAACCTCCATACTGTTCTCCATAGTGACTGTATCAATTTACATTCCCACCAATAGCGGAAGAGGGTTCCTTTTGTCCACACCCTCCCCAGAATTTGTTGTTTGTAGATTATCTGAGGAGGCCGATTCTCACAGGTGTGAGGTCTACCTCATTGTAGTTTTGATTTGCATTTCTCTAATAATTAGTGATGTTGAGCAGCTTTTCATGTGCGTCTTGGCCATCTCTGTGTCTTCTTTGAAGAAACGTCTCTTTAGATCTTCTGCCCATTTTTGTATTGGGTTGTTTGTTTTATTAATATTAAGCTGCATGAGCTGTTTATATGTATTGGAGATTAAACCTTTGTCCATTGATTCGTTTGTGAACGTTTTCGCCCATTCTGAGGGTTGCCTTTTTCCATTCCCGTTTTTTTAACAAAGAAAGAAAGCAAGCATAGGAAGCAGAACACTAATGTGCGTGAAATATGCCTCTTGAAACTGTCGTTTTGAAATATGGACGTCTTTTGAATTTTTTGGTCGATATATGACCCCAGGATATGTTTTCAGGGCAGGTCTCATTTACAGGCCTGTAATGATTTGGAATATCCATTGACCATTAGTGCTGGGATTAAAGCTGCTGTTGTGTGAAACGGCCACAAGGTGGCAGCAGTTCTCCCTTACCAAATCTGTTTACTAGGGCAGCAGAGCCTCAATGGAAGTCGCGTTCTAGATTGGAATGTAGAACGGAATGTGCCAGGAGAAAGCCCCTCAAGTTTGTCTCACTACTTCTTGTTCGTGTTTTTAATTTAATTTTTTATTTTTTATTACAGCAAGTTTGAGTACAACGTTTAGCTTGTTGTAGGTGTGCAAGAGGTGGTTCTTTTACACATATACATATGTCTGTTCTTCCTGGGATCCTTTTCCCATGTACGTTTTGACAGAATGTTGAGTAGTCTTCTCTTGGTACTCCGTAGGTCTTTGGTGAATCTATACGTCTACTGTGTTTGTATATGTCTGTTAACCCCAATATCGTAATGAATTCAATCCTCACACCTTTCCTTTGGTGAACCATAAGTTTGTTTAATGAATCTGTGATTGCCCTTCTCCGTGGAAATATCTGCCCTGGTATCAATTTATAGGTAACACCTATAAGTGATATGATATGATATGTGTCTTTCACTTTCTGACTTACTCCAAGTCACGTGATTACCTCGAGACTCATCTACGGTGCTGCAAATGGCATTGTGTCCTTTTTTTCCTTGGCGAATATTCTGTCTTAGCGAGGTCCATTTTCTGCAATGTGATTCCCCGAGGGCTGAGGATTAGCTGACCTGGGCAGCCTGACCCTGCCGGCAAGCCCTCCCCAGGTGTGCCTGGGTTGAGGTCAATATAAACAGCACTCCAGGCAGCAATAGCCCCTGCAGCTGTGCCTGACTGCATATTCTCTGCCCCGTCAGCAGTCTCGGGGCTGTGCTGGTGGGAGGGTGTGAGGGTCCACGGCTTTGTGGAGGGCCCGGTGTGAGTGGGGCTCTGCTGGACTTTCGGCAGGAGTTGCCAGGCTGCCACCTGTAAAGAAGAGGATGTGTCACCCATAACTTCCACTGGAATATCTCTCCGGGCTGAGGTGAGGAAGGAAAAAAGGGGTGGGGGCCGGGACAGGAGGGGTATCTCAGGCAGGGCAATGGAAAGCTTCCAGAAGAGCGCCCGTGGCCAGGACCATCCTGGCTGACCTGCAGGCACCAAGTTGGCCTGCGTGCTGTCGCTGGTGTGGCTCCACGGCCCTTCCTCTAGGCTTTCAAGCCCTTGTACATATTCAGGTGTTTCACCTGGGAAGGGTGGGAAGAGTTCAGCAGCAGCTGGCCTGGGGCTCAGCTCACCTTTCCTCACAGAGGCCTCGGCACGGTCCCCCAG
The DNA here is from genome assembly GCF_964165515.1 of Mesoplodon bidens. Classification (NCBI taxonomy): domain Eukaryota; kingdom Metazoa; phylum Chordata; class Mammalia; order Artiodactyla; family Ziphiidae; genus Mesoplodon; species Mesoplodon bidens. The sequence continues at coordinate 187,166 of NW_027672225.1, forward strand.
CTTTGCAATAAGGACGCTCCTTGCGTGGGCGGGCGGGGCTGCTGGCTGTATGGGAGATGATTCCCCACCTCTGACCAATTTCAGAATTGTTTACCACTGGAGCAAGTGCCTTGGTAGTGTTTTCCTCTGTATAAATGTTAGGTTCAGTTTTTTTTTTCTTTTTTGGTTCAAGTTAGATTTTATTCCTCTTTTATGTATTTATGGATATAAGCATGGAAATAATTCATTCTTATAAATACATCAGTGTGAATGGAAGAACTTTTTTTCTATTTTATTTTTACATTTTATTTTAAAAAATTTTGAAATTTAATTTAATTTATTTTTCTATACAGTAGGTTATTATTAGTTATCTATTTTATGCATATACATGTATACAGGTCAATCCCAATCTCCCAACTCATCCCACCACCACCACCCCATGGCTTCCCCCACTTTGTGTCCATGTCCATACGTTTGTTCTCTACCTCTGTGTCTCTATTTCTGCCCTGCAAACCAGTTCATCTGTACCATTTTTCTAGGATCCACATATAGGCATTAATATACAATATTTGTTTTTCTCTTTCTGACTTACTTCACTCTGTATGACAGTCTCTAGATCCATCAACTTCTCTACAAAAGACCCAGTTTCATTCCTTTTTTTGGCTGAGTAATATTCCATTTTATATATGTACCACATCTTTATCCATTCGTCTGTCTGTGGGCATTTAGGTTGCTTCCATTACCTGGCTGTTGTAAATAGTGCTGCAATGAACATTGTGGTGAATGTGTCTTTGTGATTTATGGTTTTCTCTGGGTATATGCCCAGAAGTGGGATTGCTGGATCCTATGGTAATTCTCTTTTTAGTTTTTTAAAGGAACCTCCATACTGTTCTCCATAGTGACTGTATCAATTTACATTCCCACCAATAGCGGAAGAGGGTTCCTTTTGTCCACACCCTCCCCAGAATTTGTTGTTTGTAGATTATCTGATGAGGCCGATTCTCACAGGTGTGAGGTCTTACCTCATTGTAGTTTGGATTTGCATTTCTCTAATAATTAGTGATGTTGAGCAGCTTTTCATGTGCGTCTTGGCCATCTCTGTGTCTTCTTTGAAGAAACGTCTCTTTAGATCTTCTGCCCATTTTTGTATTGGGTTGTTTGTTTTATTAATATTAAGCTGCATGAGCTGTTTATATGTATTGGAGTTTAAACCTTTGTCCATTGATTCGTTTGTGAACGTTTTCGCCCATTCTGAGGGTTGCCTTTTTCCATTCCCGTTTTTTTAACAAAGAAAGAAAGCAAGCAAAAGAAGCAGAACACTAATGTGCGTGAAATATGCCTCTTGAAACTGTCGTTTTGAAATATGGACGTCTTTTGAATTTTTTGGTCGATATATGACCCCAGGATATGTTTTCAGGGCAGGTGTCATTTACAGGCCTGTAATGATTTGGAATATCCACTGACCATTAGCGCTGGGATTAAAGCTGCTGTTGTGTGAAACGGCCACAAGGTGGCAGCAGTTCTCCCTTACCAAATCTGCTTACTAGGGCAGCAGAGCCTCAATGGAAGTCGCGTTCTAGATTGGAATGTAGAACGGAATGTGCCAGGAGAAAGCCCCTCAAGTTTGTCTCACTACTTCTTGTTCGTGTTTTTAATTTAATTTTTTATTTTTTATTACAGCAAGTTTGAGTACAACGTTTAGCTTGTTGTAGGTGTGCAAGAGGTGGTTCTTTCACACATATACATATGTCTGTTCTTCCTGGGATCCTTTTCCCATGTACGTTATGACAGAATGTTGAGTAGTCTTCTCTTGGTACTCCGTAGGTCTTTGGTGAATCTATACGTCTACTGTGTTTGTATATGTCTGTTAACCCCAATATCGTAATGAATTCAATCCTCACACCTTTCCTTAGGTGAACCATAAGTTTGTTTAATGAATCTGTGATTGCCCTTCTCCGTGGAAATATCTGCCCTGGTATCAATTTATAGGTAACACCTATAAGTGATATGATATGATATGTGTCTTTCACTTTCTGACTTACTCCAAGTCACGTGATTACCTCGAGACTCATCTACGGTGCTGCAAATGGCATTGTGTCCTTTTTTTCCTTGGCGAATATTCTGTCTTAGCGAGGTCCATTTTCTGCAATGTGATTCCCCGAGGGCTGAGGATTAGCTGAGCTGGGCAGCCTGACCCTGCCAGCAAGCCCTCCCCAGGTGTGCCTGGGTTGAGGTCAATATAAACAGCACTCCAGGCAGCAATAGCCCCTGCAGCTGTGCCTGACTCCATATTCTCTGCCCCGTCAGCAGTCTCGGGGCTGTGCTGGTGGGAGGGTGTGAGGGTCCACGGCTTTGTGGGGGGCCCGGTGTGAGTGGGGCTCTGCTGGACTTTCGGCAGGAGTTGCCAGGCTGCCACCTGTAAAGAAGAGGATGTGTCACCCATAACTTCCACTGGAATATCTCTCCGGGCTGAGGTGAGGAAGGAAAAAAAGGAGTGGGGGCCGGGACAGGAGGGGTATCTCAGGCAGGGCAATGGAAAGCTTCCAGAAGAGCGCCCGTGGCCAGGATCATCCTGGCTGACCTGCAGGCACCAAGTTGGCCTGCGTGCTGTCGCTGGTGTGGCTCCACGGCCCTTCCTCTAGGCTTTCAAGCCCTTGTACATATTCAGGTGTTTCACCTGGGAAGGGTGGGAAGAGTTCAGCAGCAGCTGGCCTGGGGCTCAGCTCACGTTTACTCACAGAGGCCTCGGCACGGTCCCCCAGCTTTGCAATAAGGACGCTCCTTGCGTGGGCGGGCGGGGCTGCTGGCTGTATGGGAGATGATTCCCCACCTCTGACCAATTTCAGAATTGTTTACCACTGGAGCAAGTGCCTTGGTAGTGTTTTCCTCTGTATAAACGTTAGGTTCAGTTTTTTTTTCTTTTTTGGTTCAAGTTAGATTTTATTCCTCTTTTATGTATTTATGGATATAAGCATGGAAATAATTCATTCTTATAAATACATCAGTGTGAATGGAAGAACTCTTTTTCTGTTTTATTTTTACATTTTATTTTTAAAAATTTTGAAATTTAATTTAATTTATTTTTTTATACAGTAGGTTATTATTAGTTATCTATTTTATGCATATACATATATACAGGTCAATCCCAATCTCCCAACTCATCCCACCACCACCACCCCATGGCTTCCCCCACTTTGTGTCCATGTCCATACGTTTGTTCTCTACCTCTGTGTCTCTATTTCTGCCCTGCAAACCAGTTCATCTGTACCATTTTTCTAGGGTCCACATATAGGCATTAATATACAATATTTGTTTTTCTCTTTCTGACTTACTTCACTCTGTATGACAGTCTCTACATCCATCAACTTCTCTACAAATGACTCAGTTTCATTCCTTTTTTTGGCTGAGTAATATTCCATTTTATATATGTACCACATCTTTATCCATTCGTCTGTCTGTGGGCATTTAGGTTGCTTCCATTACCTGGCTATTGTAAATAGTGCTGCAATGAACATTGTGGTGAATGTGTCTTTGTGATTTATGGTTTTCTCTGGGTATATGCCCAGAAGTGGGATTGCTGGATCCTATGGTAATTCTCTTTTTAGTTTTTGAAAGGAACCTCCATACTGTTCTCCATAGTGACTGTATCAATTTACATTCCCACCAATAGCGTAAGAGGGTTCCTTTTGTCCACACCCTCCCCAGAATTTGTTGTTTGTAGATTATCTGATGATGCCGATTCTCACAGGTGTGAGGTCTTACCTCACTGTAGTTTTGATTTGCATTTCTCTAATAATTAGTGATGTTGAGCAGCTTTTCATGTGCGTCTTGGCCATCTCTGTGTCTTCTTTGAAGTAACGTCTCTTTAGATCTTCTGCCCATTTTTGTATTGGGTTGTTTGTTTTATTAATATTAAGCTGCATGAGCTGTTTATATGTATTGGAGTTTAAACCTTTGTCCATTGATTCGTTCGTGAACGTTTTCGCCCATTCTGAGGGTTGCCTTTTTCCATTCCCGTTTTTTTAACAAAGAAAGAAAGCAAGCAAAAGAAGCAGAACACTAATGTGCGTGAAATATGCCTCTTGAAACTGTCGTTTTGAAATATGGACGTCTTTTGAATTTTTTGGTCGATATATGACCCCAGGATATGTTTTCAGGGCAGGTGTCATTTACAGGCCTGTAATGATTTGGAATATCCACTGACCATTAGCGCTGGGATTAAAGCTGCTGTTGTGTGAAACGGCCACAAGGTGGCAGCAGTTCTCCCTTACCAAATCTGGTTACTAGGGCAGCAGAGCCTCAATGGAAGTCGCGTTCTAGATTGGAATGTAGAACGGAATGTGCCAGGAGAAAGCCCCTCAAGTTTGTCTCACTACTTCTTGTTCGTGTTTTTAATTTAATTTTTTATTTTTTATTACAGCAAGTTTGAGTACAACGTTTAGCTTGTTGTAGGTGTGCAAGAGGTGGTTCTTTTACACATATACATATGTCTGTTCTTCCTGGGATCCTTTTCCCATGTACGTTATGACAGAATGTTGAGTAGTCTTCTCTTGGTACTACGTAGGTCTTTGGTGAATCTATACGTCTACTGTGTTTGTATATGTCTGTTAACCCCAATATCGTAATGAATTCAATCCTCACACCTTTCCTTTGGTGAACCATAAGTTTGTTTAATGAATCTGTGATTGCCCTTCTCCGTGGAAATATCTGCCCTGGTATCAATTTATAGGTAACACCTATAAGTGATATGATATGATATGTGTCTTTCACTTTCTGACTTACTCCAAGTCACGTGATTACCTCGAGACTCATCTACGGTGCTGCAAATGGCATTGTGTCCCTTTTTTCCTTGGCGAATATTCTGTCTTAGCGAGGTCCATTTTCTGCAATGTGATTCCCCGAGGGCTGAGGATTAGCTGACCTGGGCAGCCTGACCCTGCCGGCAAGCCCTCCCCAGGTGTGCCTGTGTTGAGGTCAATATAAACAGCACTCCAGGCAGCAATAGCCCCTGCCGCTGTGCCTGACTGCATATTCTCTGCCCCGTCAGCCATCTCGGGGCTGTGCTGGTGGGAGGGTGTGAGGGTCCACGGCTTTGTGGGGGGCCCGGTGTGAGTGGGGCTCTGCTGGACTTTCGGCAGGAGTTGCCAGGCTGCCAACTGTAAAGAAGAGGATGTGTCACCCATAACTTCCACTGGAATATCTCTCCGGGCTGAGGTGAGGAAGGAAAAAAAGGAGTGGGGGCCGGGACAGGAGGGGTATCTCAGGCAGGGCAATGGAAAGCTTCCAGAAGAGCGCCCGTGGCCAAGACCATCCTGGCTGACCTGCAGGCACCAAGTTGGCCTGCGTGCTGTCGCTGGTGTGGCTCCACGGCCCTTCCTCTAGGCTTTCAAGCCCTTGTACATATTCAGGTGTTTCACCTGGGAAGGGTGGGAAGAGTTCAGCAGCAGCTGGCCTGGGGCTCAGCTCACGTTTACTCACAGAGGCCTCGGCACGGTCCCCCAGCTTTGCAATAAGGACGCTCCTTGCGTGGGTGGGCGGGGCTGCTGGCTGTATGGGAGATGATTCCCCACCTCTGACCAATTTCAGAATTGTTTACCACTGGAGCAAGTGCCTTGGTAGTGTTTTCCTCTGTATAAATGTTAGGTTCATTTTTTTTTTTCTTTTTTGGTTCAAGTTACATTTTATTCCTCTTTTATGTATTTATGGATATAAGCATGGAAATAATTCATTCTTATAAATACATCAGTGTGAATGGAAGAACTTTTTTTCTGTTTTATTTTTGCATTTTATTTGTTAAAATTTTGAAATTTAATTTAATTTATTTTTCTATACAGTAGGTTATTATTAGTTATCTATTTTATGCATATACATGTATACAGGTCAATCCCAATCTCCCAACTCATCCCACCACCACCACCCCATGGCTTCCCCCACTTTGTGTCCATGTCCATACGTTTGTTCTCTACCTCTGTGTCTCTATTTCTGCCCTGCAAACCAGTTCATCTGTACCATTTTTCTAGGGTCCACATATAGGCATTAATATACAATATTTGTTTTTCTCTTTCTGACTTACTTCACTCTGTATGACAGTCTCTACATCCATCAACTTCTCTACAAATGACTCAGTTTCATTCCTTTTTTTGGCTGAGTAATATTCCATTTTATATATGTACCACATCTTTATCCATTCGTCTGTCTGTGGGCATTTAGGTTGCTTCCATTACCTGGCTATTGTAAATAGTGCTGCAATGAACATTGTGGTGAATGTGTCTTTGTGATTTATGGTTTTCTCTGGGTATATGCCCAGAAGTGGGATTGCTGGATCCTATGGTAATTCTCTTTTTAGTTTTTGAAAGGAACCTCCATACTGTTCTCCATAGTGACTGTATCAATTTACATTCCCACCAATAGCGGAAGAGAGTTCCTTTTGTCCACACCCTCCCCAGAATTTGTTGTTTGTAGATTATCTGAGGAGGCCGATTCTCACAGGTGTGAGGTCTTACCTCATTGTAGTTTTGATTTGCATTTCTCTAATAATTAGTGATGTTGAGCAGCTTTTCATGTGCGTCTTGGCCATCTCTGTGTCTTCTTTGAAGAAACGTCTCTTTAGATCTTCTGCCCATTTTTGTATTGGGTTGTTTGTTTTATTAATATTAAGCTGCATGAGCTGTTTATATGTATTGGAGATTAAACCTTTGTCCACTGATTCGTTTGTGAACGTTTTCGCCCATTCTGAGGGTTGCCTTTTTCCATTCCCGTTTTTTTAACAAAGAAAGAAAGCAAGCATAGGAAGCAGAACACTAATGTGCGTGAAATATGCCTCTTGAAACTGTCGTTTTGAAATATGGACGTCTTTTGAATTTTTTGGTCGATATATGACCCCAGGATATGTTTTCAGGGCAGGTGTCATTTACAGGCCTGTAATGATTTGGAATATCCACTGACCATTAGCGCTGGGATTAAAGCTGCTGTTGTGTGAAACGGCCACAAGGTGGCAGCAGTTCTCCCTTACCAAATCTGGTTACTAGGGCAGCAGAGCCTCAATGGAAGTCGCGTTCTAGATTGGAATGTAGAACGGAATGTGCCAGGAGAAAGCCCCTCAAGTTTGTCTCACTACTTCTTGTTCGTGTTTTTAATTTAATTTTTTATTTTTTATTACAGCAAGTTTGAGTACAACGTTTAGCTTGTTGTAGGTGTGCAAGAGGTGGTTCTTTTACACATATACATATGTCTGTTCTTCCTGGGATCCTCTTCCCATGTGCGTTATGACAGAATGTTTAGTAGTCTTCTCTTGGTACTCCGTAGGTCTTTGGTGAATCTATAGTTCTACTGTGTTTGTATATGTCTTTTAACCCCAATATCGTAATGAATTCAATCCTCACACCTTTCCTTTGGTGAACCATAAGTTTGTTTAATGAATCTGTGATTGCCCTTCTCCGTGGAAATATCTGCCCTGGTATCAATTTATAGGTAACACCTATAAGTGATATGATATGATATGTGTCTTTCACTTTCTGACTTACTCCAAGTCACGTGATTACCTCGAGACTCATCTACGGTGCTGCAAATGGCATTGTGTCCTTTTTTTCCTTGGCGAATATTCTGTCTTAGCGAGGTCCATTTTCTGCAATGTGATTCCCCGAGGGCTGAGGATTAGCTGACCTGGGCAGCCTGACCCTGCCGGCAAGCCCTCCCCAGGTGTGCCTGGGTTGAGGTCAATATAAACAGCACTCCAGGCAGCAATAGCCCCTGCAGCTGTGCCTGACTGCATATTCTCTGCCCCGTCAGCAGTCTCGGGGCTGTGCTGGTGGGAGGGTGTGAGGGTCCACGGCTTTGTGGGGGGCCCGGTGTGAGTGGGGCTCTGCTGGACTTTCGGCAGGAGTTGCCAGGCTGCCACCTGTAAAGAAGAGGATGTGTCACCCATAACTTCCACTGGAATATCTCTCCGGGCTGAGGTGAGGAAGGAAAAAAAGGAGTGGGGGCCGGGACAGGAGGGGTATCTCAGGCAGGGCAATGGAAAGCTTCCAGAAGAGCGCCCGTGGCCAGGACCATCCTGGCTGACCTGCAGGCACCAAGTTGGCCTGCGTGCTGTCGCTGGTGTGGCTCCACGGCCCTTCCTCTAGGCTTTCAAGCCCTTGTACATATTCAGGTGTTTCACCTGGGAAGGGTGGGAAGAGTTCAGCAGCAGCTGGCCTGGGGCTCAGCTCACGTTTCCTCACAGAGGCATCGGCACGGTCCCCCAGCTTTGCAATAAGGACGCTCCTTGCGTGGGCGGGCGGGGCTGCTGGCTGTATGGGAGATGATTCCCCACCTCTGACCAATTTCAGAATTGTTTACCACTGGAGCAAGTGCCTTGGTAGTGTTTTCCTCTGTATAAACGTTAGGTTCAGTTTTTTTTTCTTTTTTGGTTCAAGTTAGATTTTATTCCTCTTTTATGTATTTATGGATATAAGCATGGAAATAATTCATTCTTATAAATACATCAGTGTGAATGGAAGAACTCTTTTTCTGTTTTATTTATACATTTTATTTTTAAAAATTTTGAAATTTACTTTATTTTTTATACAGTAGGTTATTATTAGTTATCTATTTTATGCATATACATGTATACAGGTCAATCCCAATCTCCCAACTCATACCACCACCACCACCCCATGGCTTCCCCCACTTTGTGTCCATGTCCATACGTTTGTTCTCTACCTCTGTGTCTCTATTTCTGCCCTGCAAACCAGTTCATCTGTACCATTTTTCTAGGTTCCACATATAGGCATTAATATACAATATTTGTTTTTCTCTCTTTCTGACTTACTTCACTGTGTATGACAGTCTCTAGATCCATCAACTTCTCTACAAATGACTCAGTTTCATTCCTTTTTTTGGGTGAGTAATATTCCATTTTATATATGTACCACATCTTTATCCATTCGTCTGTCTGTGGGCATTTAGGTTGCTTCCATTACCTGGCTATTGTAAATAATGCTGCAATAAACATTGTGGTGAATGTGTCTTTGTGATTTATGATTTTCTCTGGGTATATGCCCAGAAGTGGGTTTGCTGGATCCTATGGTAATTCTCTTTTTAGTTTTTTAAAGGAACCTCCATACTGTTCTCCATAGTGACTGTATCAATTTACATTCCCACCAATAGCGGAAGAGGGTTCCTTTTGTCCACACCCTCCCCAGAATTTGTTGTTTGTAGATTATCTGATGATGCCGATTCTCACAGGTGTGAGGTCTTACCTCATTGTAGTTTTGATTTGCATTTCTCTAATAATTAGTGATGTTGAGCAGCTTTTCATGTGCGTCTTGGCCATCTCTGTGTCTTCTTTGAAGAAACGTCTCTTTAGATCTTCTGCCCATTTTTGTATTGGGTTGTTTGTTTTATTAATATTAAGCTGCATGAGCTGTTTATATATATTGGAGATTAAACCTTTGTCCATTGATTCGTTTGTGAACGTTTTCGCCCATTCTGAGGGTTGCCTTTTTCCATTCCCGTTTTTTTAACAAAGAAAGAAAGCAAGCAAAAGAAGCAGAACACTAATGTGCGTGAAATATGCCTCTTGAAACTGTCGTTTTGAAATATGGACGTCTTTTGAATTTTTTGGTCGATATATGACCCCAGGATATGTTTTCAGGGCAGGTGTCATTTACAGGCCTGTAATGATTTGGAATATCCACTGACCATTAGCGCTGGGATTAAAGCTGCTGTTGTGTGATACGGCCACGAGGTGGCAGCAGTTCTCCCTTACCAAATCTGATTACTAGGGCAGCAGAGCCTCAATGGAAGTCGTGTTCTAGATTGGAATGTAGAACGGAATGTGCCAGGAGAAAGCCCCTCAAGTTTGTCTCACTACTTCTTGTTCGTGTTTTTAATTTAATTTTTTATTTTTTATTACAGCAAGTTTGAGTACAACGTTTAGCTTGTTGTAGGTGTGCAAGAGGTGGTTCTTTTTCACATATACATATGCCTGTTCTTCCTGGGATCCTTTTCCCATGTACGTTATGACAGAATGTTGAGTAGTCTTCTCTTGGTACTCCGTAGGTCTTTGGTGAATCGATACGTCTACTGTGTTTGTATATGTCTGTTAACCCCAATATCGTAATGAATTCAATCCTCACACCTTTCCTTTGGTGAACCATAAGTTTGTTTAATGAATCTGTGATTGCCCTTCTCCGTGGAAATATCTGCCCTGGTATCAATTTATAGGTAACACCTATAAGTGATATGATATGATATGTGTCTTTCACTTTCTGACTTACTCCAAGTCACGTGATTACCTCGAGACTCATCTACGGTGCTGCAAATGGCATTGTGTCCTTTTTTTCCTTGGCGAATATTCTGTCTTAGCGAGGTCCATTTTCTGCAATGTGATTCCCCGAGGGCTGAGGATTAGCTGAGCTGGGCAGCCTGACCCTGCCGGCAAGCCCTCCCCAGGTGTGCCTGGGTTGAGGTCAATATAAACAGCACTCCAGGCAGCAATAGCCCCTGCAGCTGTGCCTGACTGCATATTCTCTGCCCCGTCAGCAGTCTCGGGGCTGTGCTGGTGGGAGGGTGTGAGGGTCCACGGCTTTGTGGGGGGCCCGGTGTGAGTGGGGCTCTGCTGGACTTTCGGCAGGAGTTGCCAGGCTGCCACCTGTAAAGAAGAGGATGTGTCACCCATAACTTCCACTGGAATATCTCTCCGGGCTGAGGTCAGGAAGGAAAAAAAGGAGTGGGGGCCGGGACAGGAGGGGTATCTCAGGCAGGGCAATGGAAAGCTTCCAGAAGAGCGCCCGTGGCCAGGACCATCCTGGCTGACCTGCAGGCACCAAGTTGGCCTGCGTGCTGTCGCTGGTGTGGCTCCACGGCCCTTCCTCTAGGCTTTCAAGCCCTTGTACATATTCAGGAGTTTCACCTGGGAAGGGTGGGAAGAGTTCAGCAGCAGCTGGCCTGGGGCTCAGCTCACGTTTACTCACAGAGGCCTCGGCACGGTCCCCCAGCTTTGCAATAAGGACGCTCCTTGCGTGGGCGGGCGGGGCTGCTGGCTGTATGGGAGATGATTCCCCACCTCTGACCAATTTCAGAATTGTTTACCACTGGAGCAAGTGCCTTGGTAGTGTTTTCCTCTGTATAAACGTTAGGTTCAGTTTTTTATTTCTTTTTTGGTTCAAGTTAGATTTTATTCCTCTTTTATGTATTTATGGATATAAGCATGGAAATAATTCATTCTTATAAATACATCAGTGTGAATGGAAGAAATCTTTTTCTGTGTTATTTTTACAATTTATTTTTAAAAATTTTAAAATTTAATTTAATTTATTTTTTATACAGTAGGTTATTATTAGTTATCTATTTTATGCATATACATGTATGCAGGTCAATCCCAATCTCCCAACTCATCCCACCACCACCACCCCATGGCTTCCCCCACTTTGTGTCCATGTCCATACGTTTGTTCTCTACCTCTGTGTCTCTATTTCTGCCCTGCAAACCAGTTCATCTGTACCATTTTTCTAGGTTCCACATATAGGCATTAATATACAATATTTGTTTTTCTCTCTTTCTGACTTACTTCACTGTGTATGACAGTCTCTAGATCCATCAACTTCTGTACAAATGACTCAGTTTCATTCCTTTTTTTGGCTGAGTAATATTCCGTTTTATATATGTACCACATCTTTATCCATTCGTCTGTCTGTGGGCATTTAGGTTGCTTCCATTACCTGGCTATTGTAAATAGTGCTGCAATGAACATTGTGGTGAATGTGTCTTTGTGATTTATGGTTTTCTCTGGGTATATGCCCAGAAGTGGGATTGCTGGATCCTATGGTAATTCTCTTTTTAGTTTTTTAAAGGAACCTCCATACTGTTCTCCATAGTGACTGTATCAATTTACATTCCCACCAATAGCGGAAGAGGTTTCCTTTTGTCCACACCCTCCCCAGAATTTGTTGTTTGTAGATTATCTGATGAGGCCGATTCTCACAGGTGTGAGGTCTTACCTCATTGTAGTTTTGATTTGCATTTCTCTAATAATTAGTGATGTTGAGCAGCTTTTCATGTGCGTCTTGGCCATCTCTGTGTCTTCTTTGGAGAAACGTCTCTTTAGATCTTCTGCCCATTTTTGTATTGGGTTGTTTGTTTTATTAATATTAAGCTGCATGAGCTGTTTATATATATTGGAGATTAAACCTTTGTCCATTGATTCGTTTGTGAACGTTTTCGCCCATTCTGAGGGTTGCCTTTTTCCATTCCCGTGTTATTAACAAAGAAAGAAAGCAAGCAAAAGAAGCAGAACACTAATGTGCGTGAAATATGCCTCTTGAAACTGTCGTTTTGAAATATGGACGTCTTTTGAAAGTTTTGGTCGATATATGACCCCAGGATATGTTTTCAGGGCAGGTGTCATTTACAGGCCTGTAATGATTTGGAATATCCACTGACCATTAGCGCTGGGATTAAAGCTGCTGTTGTGTGAAACGGCCACAAGGTGGCAGCAGTTCTCCCTTACCAAATCTGCTTACTAGGGCAGCAGAGCCTCAATGGAAGTCACGTTCTAGATTGGAATGTAGAACGGAATGTGCCAGGAGAAAGCCCCTCAAGTTTGTCTCACTACTTGTTCGTGTTTTTAATTTAATTTTTTATTTTTTATTACAGCAAGTTTGAGTACAACGTTTAGCTTGTTGTAGGTGTGCAAGAGGTGGTTCTTTTACACATATACATATGTCTGTTCTTCCTGGGATCCTTTTCCCATGTACGTTATGACAGAATGTTGAGTAGTCTTCTCTTGGAACTCCGTAGGTCTTTGGCGATTATATACGTCTACTGTGTTTGTATATGTCTGTTAACCCCAATATCGTAATGAATTCAATCCTCCCACCTTTCCTTTGGTGAACCATAAGTTTGTTTAATGAATCTGTGATTGCCCTTCTCCGTGGAAATATCTGCCCTGGTATCAATTTATAGGTAACACCTATAAGTGATATGATATGATATGTGTCTTTCACTTTCTGACTTACTCCAAGTCACGTGATTACCTCGAGACTCATCTACGGTGCTGCAAATGGCATTGTGTCCTTTTTTTCCTTGGCGAATATTCTGCCTTAGCGAGGTCCATTTTCTGCAATGTGATTCCCCGAGGGCTGAGGATTAGCTGACCTGGGCAGCCTGACCCTGCCGGCAAGCCCTCCCCAGGTGTGCCTGGGTTGAGGTCAATATAAACAGCACTCCAGGCAGCAATAGCCCCTGCAGCTGTGCCTGACTGCATATTCTCTGCCCCGTCAGCAGTCTCGGGGCTGTGCTGGTGGGAGGGTGTGAGGGTCCACGGCTTTGTGGGGGGCCCGGTGTGAGTGGGGCTCTGCTGGACTTTCGGCAGGAGTTGCCAGGCTGCCACATGTAAAGAAGAGGATGTGTCACCCATAACTTCCACTGGAATATCTCTCCGGGCTGAGGTGAGGAAGGAAAAAAAGGAGTGGGGGCCGGGACAGGAGGGGTATCTCAGGCAGGGCAATGGAAAGCTTCCAGAAGAGCGCCCGTGGCCAGGATCATCCTGGCTGACCTGCAGGCACCAAGTTGGCCTGCGTGCTGTCGCTGGTGTGGCTCCACGGCCCTTCCTCTAGGCTTTCAAGCCCTTGTACATATACAGGTGTTTCACCTGGGAAGGGTGGGAAGAGTTCAGCAGCAGCTGGCCTGGGGCTCAGCTCACGTTTACTCACAGAGGCCTCGGCACGGTCCCCCAGCTTTGCAATAAGGACGCTCCTTGCGTGGGCGGGCGGGGCTGCTGGCTGTATGGGAGATGATTCCCCACCTCTGACCAATTTCAGAATTGTTTACCACTGGAGCAAGTGCCTTGGTATTGTTTTCCTCTGTATAAAGGTTAGGTTCAGTTTTTTTTTTCTTTTTCGGTTCAAGTTAGATTTTATTCCTCTTTTATGTATTTATGGATATAAGCATGGAAATAATTCATTCTTATAAATACATCAGTGTGAATGGAAGAACTCTTTTTCTGTTTTATTTTTACATTTAATTTTTAAAAATTTTGAAATTTAATTTAATTTATTTTTTATACTGTAGGTTATTATTTGTTATCTATTTTATGTATATACATGTATACAGGTCAATCCCAATCTCCCAACTCATCCCACCACCACCACCCCATGGCTTCCCCCACTTTGTGTCCATGTCCATACGTTTGTTCTCTACCTCTGTGTCTCTATTTCTGCCCTGCAAACCAGTTCATCTGTACCATTTTTCTAGGTTCCACATATAGGCATTAATGTACAATATTTGTTTTTCTCTCTTTCTGACTTACTTCACTCTGTATGACAGTCTCTAGATCCATCAACTTCTCTACAAATGACTCAGTTTCATTCCTTTTTTTGGCTGAGTAATATTCCATTTTATATATGTACCACATCTTTATCCATTCGTCTGTCTGTGGGCATTTAGGTTGCTTCCATTACCTGGCTATTGTAAATAGTGCTGCAATGAACATTGTGGTGAATGTGTCTTTGTGATTTATGATTTTCTCTGGGTATATGCCCAGAAGTGGGATTGCTGGATCCTATGGTAATTCTCTTTTTAGTTTTTTAAAGGAACCTCCATACTGTTCTCCATAGTGACTGTATCAATTTACATTCCCACCAATAGCGGAAGAGGGTTCCTTTTGTCCACACCCTCCCCAGAATTTGTTGTTTGTAGATTATCTGGTGATGCCGATTCTCACAGGTGTGAGGTCTTACCTCATTGTAGTTTTGATTTGCATTTCTCTAATAATTAGTGATGTTGAGCAGCTTTTCATGTGCGTCTTGGCCATCTCTGTGTCTTCTTTGGAGAAACGTCTCTTTAGATCTTCTGCCCATTTTTGTATTGGGTTGATTGTTTTATTAATATTAAGCTGCATGAGCTGTTTATATATATTGGAGATTAAACCTTTGTCCATTGATTCGTTTGTGAACGTTTTCGCCCATTCTGAGGGTTGCCTTTTTCCATTCCCGTTTTTTTAACAAAGAAAGAAAGCAAGCAAAAGAAGCAGAACACTAATGTGCGTGAAATATGCCTCTTGAAACTGTCGTTTTGAAATATGGACGTCTTTTGAATTTTTTGGTCGATATATGACCCCAGGATATGTTTTCAGGGCAGGTGTCATTTACAGGCCTGTAATGATTTGGAATATCCACTGACCATTAGTGCTGGGATTAAAGCTGCTGTTGTGTGAAACGGCCACAAGGTGGCAGCAGTTCTCCCTTACCGAATCTGGTTACTAGGGCAGCAGAGCCTCAATGGAAGTCGCGTTCTAGATTGGAATGTAGAACGGAATGTGCCAGGAGAAAGCCCCTCAAGTTTGTCTAACTACTTCTTGTTCGTGTTTTTAATTTAATTTTTTATTTTTTATTACAGCAATTTTGAGAACAACGTTTAGCTTGTTGTAGGTGTGCAAGAGGTGGTTCTTTTACACATATACATATGTCTGTTCTTCCTGGGATCCTTTTCCCATGTACGTTATGACAGAATGCTGAGTAGTCTTCTCTTGGTACTCCGTAGGTCTTTGGCGATTATATACGTCTACTGTGTTTGTATATGTCTGTTAACCCCAATATCGTAATGAATTCAATCCTCACACCTTTCCTTTGGTGAACCATAAGTTTGTTTAATGAATCTGTGATTGCCCTTCTCCGTGGAAATATCTGCCCTGGTATCAATTTATAGGTAACACCTATAAGTGATATGATATGATATGTGTCTTTCACTTTCTGACTTACTCCAAGTCACGTGATTACCTCGAGACTCATCTACGGTGCTGCAAATGGCATTGTGTACTTTTTTTCCTTGGCGAATATTCTGTCTTAGCGAGGTCCATTTTCTGCAATGTGATTCCCCGAGGGCTGAGGATTAGCTGATCTGGGCAGCCTGACCCTGCCGGCAAGCCCTCCCCAGGTGTGCCTGGTTTGAGGTCAATATAAACAGCACTCCAGGCAGCAATAGCCCATGCAGCTGAGCCTGACTCCATATTCTCTGCCCTGTCAGCAGTCTCGGGGCTGTGCTGGTGGGAGGGTGTGAGGGTCCACGGCTTTGTGGGGGTCCCGGTGTGAGTGGGGCTCTGCTGGATTTTCGGCAGGAGTTGCCAGGCTGCCACCTGTAAAGAAGAGGATGTGTCACCCATAACTTCCACTGGAATATCTCTCCGGGCTGAGGTGAGGAAGGAAAAAAAGGAGTGGGGGCCGGGACAGGAGGGGTATCTCAGGCAGGGCAATGGAAAGCTTCCAGAAGAGCGCCCGTGGCCAGGATCATCCTGGCTGACATGCAGGCACCAAGTTGGCCTGCGTGCTGTCGCTGGTGTGGCTCCACGGCCCTTCCTCTAGGCTTTCAAGCCCTTGTACATATTCAGGTGTTTCACCTGGGAAGGGTGGGAAGAGTTCAGCAGCAGCTGGCCTGGGGCTCAGCTCACGTTTACTCACAGAGGCCTCGGCACGGTCACCCAGCTTTGCAATAAGGACGCTCCTTGCGTGGGCGGGCGGGGCTGCTGGCTGTATGGGAGATGATTCCCCACCTCTGACCAATTTCAGAATTGTTTACCACTGGAGCAAGTGCCTTGGTAGTGTTTTCCTCTGTATAAACGTTAGGTTCAGTTTTTTTATTCTTTTTTGGTTCAAGTTAGATTTTATTCCTCTTTTATGTATTTATGGATATAAGCATGGAAATAATTCATTCTTATAAATACATCAGTGTGAATGGAAGAACTCTTTTTCTGTTTTATTTTTACATTTTATTTTTAAAAATTTTGAAATTTAATTTAATTTATTTTTCTATACAGTAGGTTATTATTAGTTATCTATTTTATGCATATACATGTATACAGGTCAATCCCAATCTCCCAACTCATCCCACCACCACCACCCCATGGCTTCCCCCACTTTGTGTCCATGTCCATACGTTTGTTCTCTACCTCTGTGTCTCTATTTCTGCCCTGCAAACCAGTTCATCTGTACCATTTTTCTAGGTTCCACATATAGGCATTAATATACAATATTTGTTTTTCTCTTTCTGACTTACTTCACTCTGTATGACAGTCTCTAGATCCGTCAACTTCTCTACAAATGACCCAGTTTCATTCCTTTTTATGGCTGAGTAATATTCCATTTTATATATGTACCACATCTTTATCCATTCGTCTGTCTGTGGCCATTTAGGTTGCTTCCATTACCTGGCTATTGTAAATAGTGCTGCAATGAACATTGTGGTGAATGTGTCTCTGTGATTTATGGTTTTCTCTGGGTATATGCCCAGAAGTGGGATTGCTGGATCCTATGGTAATTCTCTTTTTAGTTTTTTAAAGGAACCTCCATACTGTTCTCCATAGTGACTGTATCAATTTACATTCCCACCAATAGCGGAAGACGGTTCCTTTTATCCACACCCTCCCCAGAATTTGTTGTTTGTAGATTATCTGATGATGCCGATTCTCACAGGTGTGAGTTCTTACCTCATTGTAGTTTTGATTTGCATTTCTCTAATAATTAGTGATGTTGAGCAGCTTTTCATATGCGTCTTGGCCATCTCTGTGTCTTCTTTGAAGAAACGTCTCTTTAGATCTTCTGCCCATTTTTGTATTGGGTTGTTTGTTTTATTAATATTAAGCTGCATGAGCTGTTTATATATATTGGAGATTAAACCTTTGTCCATTGATTCGTTTGTGAACGTTTTCGCCCATTCTGAGGGTTGCCTTTTTCCATTCCCGTTTTTTAACAAAGAAAGAAAGCAAGCAAAAGAAGCAGAACACTAATGTGCGTGAAATATGCCTCTTGAAACTGTCGTTTTGAAATATGGACGTCTTTTGAATTTTTTGGTCGATATATGACCCCAGGATATGTTTTCAGGGCAGGTGTCATTTACAGGCCTGTAATGATTTGGAATATCCACTGACCATTAGCGCTGGGATTAAAGCTGCTGTTGTGTGAAACGGCCACAAGGTGGCAGCAGTTCTCCCTTACCAAATCTGGTTACTAGGGCAGCAGAGCCTCAATGGAAGTCGCGTTCTAGATTGGAATGTAGAACGGAATGTGCCAGGAGAAAGCCCCTCAAGTTTGTCTCACTACTTCTTGTTCGTGTTTTTAATTTAATTTTTTATTTTTTATTACAGCAAGTTTGAGTACAACGTTTAGCTTGTTGTAGGTGTGCAAGAGGTGGTTCTTTTACACATATACATATGTCTGTTCTTCCTGGGATCCTTTTCCCATGTACGTTATGACAGAATGTTGAGTAGTCTTCTCTTGGTACTCCGTAGGTCTTTGGTGATTCTATACGTCTACTGTGTTTGTATATGTCTGTTAACCCCAATATCGTAATGAATTCAATCCTCACACCTTTCCTTTGGTGAACCATAAGTTTGTTTAATGAATCTGTGATTGCCCTTCTCCGTGGAAATATCTGCCCTGGTATCAATTTATAGGTAACACCTATAAGTGATATGATATGATATGTGTCTTTCACTTTCTGACTTACTCCAAGTCACGTGATTACCTCGAGACTCATCTACGGTGCTGCAAATGGCATTGTGTCCTTTTTTTCCTTGGCGAATATTCTGTCTTAGCGAGGTCCATTTTCTGCAATGTGATTCCCCGAGGGCTGAGGATTAGCTGACCTGGGCAGCCTGACCCTGCCGGCAAGCCCTCCCCAGGTGTGCCTGGGTTGAGGTCAATATAAACAGCACTCCAGGCAGCAATAGCCCCTGCAGCTGTGCCTGACTCCATATTCTCTGCCCCGTCAGCAGTCTCGGGGCTGTGCTGGTGGGAGGGTGTGAGGGTCCACGGCTTTGTGGGGGGCCCGGTGTGAGTGGGGCTCTGCTGAACTTTCGGCAGGAGTTGCCAGGCTGCCACCTGTAAAGAAGAGGATGTGTCACCCATAACTTCCACTGGGATATCTCTCCGGGCTGAGGTGAGGAAGGAAAAAAAGGAGTGGGGGCCGGGACAGGAGGGGTATCTCAGGCAGGGCAATGGAAAGCTTCCAGAAGAGCGCCCGTGGCCAGGACCATCCTGGCTGACCTGCAGGCACCAAGTTGGCCTGCGTGCTGTCGCTGGTGTGGCTCCACGGCCCTTCCTCTAGGCTTTCAAGCCCTTGTACATATTCAGGTGTTTCACCTGGGATGGGTGGGAAGAGTTCAGCAGCAGCTGGCCTGGGGCTCAGCTCACGTTTCCTCACAGAGGCCTCGGCACGGTCCCCCAGCTTTGCAATAAGGACGCTCCTTGCGTGGGCGGGCGGGGCTGCTGGCTGTATGGGAGATGATTCCCCACCTCTGACCAATTTCAGAATTGTTTACCACTGGAGCAAGTGCCTTGGTAGTGTTTTCCTCTGTGTAAATGTTAGGTTCAGTTTTTTTTTTTCTTTTTTGGTTCAAGTTAGATTTTATTCCTCTTTTATGTATTTATGGATATAAGCATGGAAATAATTCATTCTTATAAATACATCAGTGTGAATGGAAGAACTTTTTTTCTGTTTTATTTTTACATTTTATTTTTAAAAATTTTGAAATTTAATTTAATTTATTTTTCTATAGAGTAGGTTATTATTAGTTATCTATTTTATGCATATACATGTATACAGGTCAATCCCAATCTCCCAACTCATCCCACCACCACCACCCCATGGCTTCCCCCACTTTGTGTCCATGTCCATACCTTTGTTCTCTACATCTGTGTCTCTATTTCTGCCCTGCAAACCAGTTCATCTGTACCATTTTTCTAGGTTCCACATATAGGCATTAATATACAATATTTGTTTTTCTCTTTCTGACTTACTTCACTCTGTATGACAGTCTCTAGATCCATCAACTTCTCTACAAATGACTCAGTTTCATTCCTTTTTTTGGCTGAGTAATATTCCATTTTATATATGTACCACATCTTTATCCATTCGTCTGTCTCTGGGCATTTCGGTTGCTTCCATTACCTGGCTATTGTAAATAGTGCTGCAATGAACATTGTGGTGAATGTGTCTTTGTGATTTATGGTTTTCTCTGGGTATATGCCCAGAAGTGGGATTGCTGGATCCTATGGTAATTCTCTTTTTAGTTTTTTAAAGGAACCTCCATACTGTTCTCCATAGTGACTGTATCAATTTACATTCCCACCAATAGCGGAAGAAGGTTCCTTTTGTCCACACCCTCCCCAGAATTTGTTGTTTGTAGATTATCTGATGATGCCGATTCTCACAGGTGTGAGGTCTTACCTCATTGTAGTTTTGATTTGCATTTCTCTAATAATTAGTGATGTTGAGCAGCTTTTCATGTGCGTCTTGGCCATCTCTGTGTCTTCTTTGAAGAAACGTCTCTTTAGAACTTCTGCCCATTTTTGTATTGGGTTGTTTGTTTTATTAATATTAAGCTGCAAGAGCTGTTTATATGTATTGGAGATTAAACCTTTGTCCATTGATTCGTTTGTGAACGTTTTCGCCCATTCTGAGGGTTGCCTTTCTCCATTCCCGTTTTTTTAACAAAGAAAGAAAGCAAGCAAAAGAAGCAGAACACTAATGTGCGTGAAATATGCCTCTTGAAACTGTCGTTTTGAAATATGGACGTCTTTTGAATTTTTTGGTCGATATATGACCCCAGGATATGTTTTCAGGGCAGGTGTCATTTACAGGCCTGTAATGATTTGGAATATCCACTGACCATTAGCGCTGGGATTAAAGCTGCTGTTGTGTGAAACGGCCACAAGGTGGCAGCAGTTCTCCCTTACCAAATCTGGTTACTAGGGCAGCAGAGCCTCAATGGATGTCGCGTTCTAGATTGGAATGTAGAACGGAATGTGCCAGGAGAAAGCCCCTCAAGTTTGTCTCACTACTTCTTGTTCGTGTTTTTAATTTAATTTTTTATTTTTTATTACAGCAAGTTTGAGTACAACGTTTAGCTTGTTGTAGGTGTGCAAGAGGTGGTTCTTTTACACATATACATATGTCTGTTCTTCCTGGGATCCTTTTCCCATGTACGTTTTGACAGAATGTTGAGTAGTCTTCTCTTGGTACTCCGTAGGTCTTTGGTGAATCTATACGTCTACTGTGTTTGTATATGTCTGTTAACCCCAATATCGTAATGAATTCAATCCTCACACCTTTCCTTTGGTGAACCATAAGTTTGTTTAATGAATCTGTGATTGCCCTTCTCCGTGGAAATATCTGCCCTGGTATCAATTTATAGGTAACACCTATAAGTGATATGATATGATATGTGTCTTTCACTTTCTGACTTACTCCAAGTCACGTGATTACCTCGAGACTCATCTACGGTGCTGCAAATGGCATTGTGTCCTTTTTTTCCTTGGCGAATATTCTGTCTTAGCGAGGTCCATTTTCTGCAATGTGATTCCCCGAGGGCTGAGGATTAGCTGACCTGGGCAGCCTGACCCTGCCGGCAAGCCCTCCACAGGTGTGCCTGTGTTGAGGTCAATATAAACAGCACTCCAGGCAGCAATAGCCCCTGCAGCTGTGCCTGACTGCATATTCTCTGCCCCGTCAGCAGTCTCGGGGCTGTGCTGGTGGGTGGTTGAGAGGGTCCACGGCTTTGTGGGGGGCCCGGTGTGAGTGGGGCTCTGCTGGACTTTCGGCAGGAGTTGCCAGGCTGCCACCTGTAAAGAAGAGGATGTGTCACCCATAACTTCCACTGGAATATCTCTCCGGGCTGAGGTGAGGAAGGAAAAAAAGGAGTGGGGGCCGGGACAGGAGGGGTATCTCAGGCAGGGCAATGGAAAGCTTCCAGAAGAGCGCCCGTGGCCAGGACCATCCTGGCTGACCTGCAGGCACCAAGTTGGCCTGCGTGCTGTCGCTGGTGTGGCTCCACGGCCCTTCCTCTAGGCTTTCAAGCCCTTGTACATATTCAGGTGTTTCACCTGGGAAGGGTGGGAAGAGTTCAGCAGCAGCTGGCCTGGGGCTCAGCTCACGTTTACTCACAGAGGCCTCGGCACGGTCCCCCAGCTTTGCAATAAGGACGCTCCTTGCGTGGGTGGGCGGGGCTGCTGGCTGTATGGGAGATGATTCCCCACCTCTGACCAATTTCAGAATTGTTTACCACTGGAGCAAGTGCCTTGGTAGTGTTTTCCTCTGTATAAATGTTAGGTTCATTTTTTTTTTTCTTTTTTGGTTCAAGTTAGATTTTATTCCTCTTTTATGTATTTATGGATATAAGCATGGAAATAATTCATTCTTATAAATACATCAGTGTGAATGGAAGAACTTTTTTTCTGTTTTATTTTTGCATTTTATTTGTTAAAATTTTGAAATTTAATTTAATTTATTTTTCTATACAGTAGGTTATTATTAGTTATCTATTTTATGCATATACATGTATACAGGTCAATCCCAATCTCCCAACTCATCCCACCACCACCACCCCATGGCTTCCCCCACTTTGTGTCCATGTCCATACGTTTGTTCTCTACCTCTGTGTCTCTATTTCTGCCCTGCAAACCAGTTCATCTGTACCATTTTTCTAGGTTCCACATATAGGCATTAATATACAATATTTGTTTTTCTCTTTCTGACTTACTTCACTCTGTATGACAGTCTCTAGATCCATCAACTTCTCTACAAATGACTCAGTTTCATTCCTTTTTTTGGCTGAGTAATATTCCATTTTATATATGTACCACATCTTTATCCATTCGTCTGTCTCTGGGCATTTAGGTTGCTTCCATTACCTGGCTATTGTAAATAGTGCTGCAATGAACATTGTGGTGAATGTGTCTTTGTGATTTATGGTTTTCTCTGGGTATATGCCCAGAAGTGGGATTGCTGGATCCTATGGTAATTCTCTTTTTAGTTTTTTAAAGGAATCTCCATACTGTTCTCCATAGTAACTGTATCAATTTACATTCCCACCAATAGCGGAAGAGGGTTCCTTTTGTCCACACCCTCCCCAGAATTTGTTGTTTGTAGATTATCTGATGAGGCCGATTCTCACAGGTGTGAGGTCTTACCTCATTGTAGTTTTGATTTGCATTTCTCTAATAATTAGTGATGTTGAGCAGCTTTTCATGTGCATCTTGGCCATCTCTGTGTCTTCTTTGAAGAAACGTCTCTTTAGATCTTCTGCCCATTTTTGTATTGGGTTGTTTGTTTTATTAATATTAAGCTGCATGAGCTGTTTATATATATTGGAGATTAAACCTTTGTCCATTGATTCGTTTGTGAACGTTTTCGCCCATTCTGAGGGTTGCCTTTCTCCATTCCCGTTTTTTTAACAAAGAAAGAAAGCAAGCAAAAGAAGCAGAACACTAATGTGCGTGAAATATGCCTCTTGAAACTGTCGTTTTGAAATATGGACGTCTTTTGAATTTTTTGGTCGATATATGACCCCAGGATATGTTTTCAGGGCAGGTGTCATTTACAGGCCTGTAATGATTTGGAATATCCACTGACCATTAGCGCTGGGATTAAAGCTGCTGTTGTGTGAAATGGCCACAAGGTGGCAGCAGTTCTCCCTTACCAAATCTGGTTACTAGGGCAGCAGAGCCTCAATGGAAGTCGCGTTCTAGATTGGAATGTAGAACGGAATGTGCCAGGAGAAAGCCCATCAAGTTTGTCTCACTACTTCTTGTTCGTGTTTTTAATTTAATTTTTTATTTTTTATTACAGCAAGTTTGAGTACAACGATTAGCTTGTTGTAGGTGTGCAAGAGGTGGTTCTTTTCCACATATACATATGTCTGTTCTTCCTGGGATCCTTTTCCCATGTACGTTTTGACAGAATGTTGAGTAGTCTTCTCTTGGTACTCCGTAGGTCTTTGGTGAATCTATACGTCTACTGTGTTTGTATATGTCTGTTAACCCCAATATCGTAATGAATTCAATCCTCCCACCTTTCCTTTGGTGAACCATAAGTTTGTTTAATGAATCTGTGATTGCCCTTCTCCGTGGAAATATCTGCCCTGGTATCAATTTATAGGTAACACCTATAAGTGATATGATATGATATGTGTCTTTCACTTTCTGACTTACTCCAAGTCACGTGATTACCTCGAGACTCATCTACGGTGCTGCAAATGGCATTGTGTCCTTTTTTTCCTTGGCGAATATTCTGTCTTAGCGAGGTCCATTTTCTGCAATGTGATTCCCCGAGGGCTGAGGATTAGCTGACCTGGGCAGCCTGACCCTGCCGGCAAGCCCTCCCCAGGTGTGCCTGGGTTGAGGTCAATATAAACAGCACTCCAGGCAGCAATAGCCCCTGCAGCTGTGCCTGACTGCATATTCTCTGCCCCGTCAGCAGTCTCGGGGCTGTGCTGGTGGGAGCATGTGAGGGTCCACGGCTTTGTGGGTGGCCCGGTGTGAGTGGGGCTCTGCTGGACTTTCGGCAGGAGTTGCCAGGCTGCCACCTGTAAAAAGAGGATGTGTCACCCATAACTTCCACTGGAATATCTCTCCGGGCTGAGGTGAGGAAGGAAAAAAAGGAGTGGGGGCCGGGACAGGAGGGGTATCTCAGGCAGGGCAATGGAAAGCTTCCAGAAGAGCGCCCGTGGCCAGGACCATCCTGGCTGACCTGCAGGCACCAAGTTGGCCTGCGTGCTGTCGCTGGTGTGGCTCCACGGCCCTTCCTCTAGGCTTTCAAGCCCTTGTACATATTCAGGTGTTTCACCTGGGAAGGGTGGGAACAGTTCAGCAGCAGCTGGCCTGGGGCTCAACTCACGTTTCCTCACAGAGGCCTCGGCACGGTCCCCCAGCTTTGCAATAAGGACGCTCCTTGCGTGGGCGGGCGGGGCTGCTGGCTGTATGGGAGATGATTCCCCACCTCTGACCAATTTCAGAATTGTTTACCACTGGAGCAAGTGCCTTGGTAGTGTTTTCCTCTGTATAAATGTTAGGTTCAGTTTTTTTTTTCTTTTTTGGTTCAAGTTAGATTTTATTCCTCTTTTATGTATTTATGGATATAAGCATGGAAATAATTCATTCTTATAAATACATCAGTGTGAATGGAAGAACTTTTTTTCTGTTTTATGTTTCATTTTATTTTTAAAAATTTTGAAATTTAATTTATTTTTTTATACAGTAGGTTATTATTAGTTATCTATTTTATGCATATACATGTATACAGGTCAATCCCAATCTCCCAACTCATCCCACCACCACCACCCCATGGCTTCCCACACTTGGTGTCCATACGTTTGTTCTCTACCTCTGTGTTCTATTTCTGCCCTGCAAACCAGTTCATCTGTATCATTTTTCTAGGTTCCACATATAGGCATTAATATACAATATTTGTTTTTCTCTTTCTGACTTACTTCACTCTGTATGACAGTCTCTAGATCCATCAACTTCTCTACAAATGACCCAGTTTCATTCCTTTTTTTGGCTGAGTAATATTCCATTTTATATATGTACCACATCTTTATCCATTCGTCTGTCTGTGGGCATTTAGGTTGCTTCCATTACCTGGCTATTGTAAATAGTGCTGCAATGAACATTGTGGTGAATGTGTCTTTGTGATTTATGGTTTTCTCTGGGTATATGCCCAGAAGTGGGATTGCTGGATCCTATGGTAATTCTCTTTTTAGTTTTTTAAAGGAACCTCCATACTGTTCTCCATAGTGACTGTATCAATTTACATTCCCACCAATAGCGGAAGAGGGTTCCTTTTGTCCACACCCTCCCCAGAATTTGTTGTTTGTAGATTATCTGATGAGGCCGATTCTCACAGGTGTGAGGTCTTACCTCATTGTAGTTTTGATTTGCATTTCTCTAATAATTAGTGATGTTGAGCAGCTTTTCATGTGCATCTTGGCCATCTCTGTGTCTTCTTTGAAGAAACGTCTCTTTAGATCTTCTGCCCATTTTTGTATTGGGTTGTTTGTTTTATTAATATTAAGCTGCATGAGCTGTTTATATATATTGGAGATTAAACCTTTGTCCATTGATTCGTTTGTGAACGTTTTCGCCCATTCTGAGGGTTGCCTTTTTCCATTCCCGTTTTTTTAACAAAGAAAGAAAGCAAGCAAAAGAAGCAGAACACTAATGTGCGTGAAATATGCCTCTTGAAACTGTCGTTTTGAAATATGGACGTCTTTTGAATTTTTTGGTCGATATATGACCCCAGGATATGTTTTCAGGGCAGGTGTCATTTACAGGCCTGTAATGATTTGGAATATCCACTGACCATTAGCGCTGGGATTAAAGCTGCTGTTGTGTGAAACGGCCACAAGGTGGCAGCAGTTCTCCCTTACCAAATCTGGTTACTAGGGCAGCAGAGCCTCAATGGAAGTCGCGTTCTAGATTGGAATGTAGAACGGAATGTGCCAGGAGAAAGCCCCTCAAGTTTGTCTCACTACTTCTTGTTCGTGTTTTTAATTTAATTTTTTATTTTTTATTACAGCAAGTTTGAGTACAACGTTTAGCTTGTTGTAGGTGTGCAAGAGGTGGTTCTTTTACACATATACATATGTCTGTTCTTCCTGGGATCCTTTTCCCATGTACGTTATGACAGAATGTTGAGTAGTCTTCTCTTGGTACTCCGTAGGTCTTTGGTGATTCTATACGTCTACTGTGTTTGTATATGTCTGTTAACCCCAATATCGTAATGAATTCAATCCTCACACCTTTCCTTTGGTGAACCATAAGTTTGTTTAATGAATCTGTGATTGCCCTTCTCCGTGGAAATATCTGCCCTGGTATCAATTTATAGGTAACACCTATAAGTGATATGATATGATATGTGTCTTTCACTTTCTGACTTACTCCAAGTCACGTGATTACCTCGAGACTCATCTACGGTGCTGCTAATGGCATTGTGTCCTTTTTTTCCTTGGCGAATATTCTGTCTTAGTGAGATCCATTTTCTGCAATGTGATTCCCCGAGGGCTGAGGATTAGCTGACCTGGGCAGCCTGACCCTGCCGGCAAGCCCTCCCCAGGTGTGCCTGGGTTGAGGTCAATATAAACAGCACTCCAGGCAGCTATAGCCCCTGCAGCTGTGCCTGACTGCATATTCTCTTCCCCGTCAGCAGTCTCGGGGCTGTGCTGGTGGGAGGGTGTGAGGGTCCACGGCTTTGTGGGGGGCCCGGTGTGAGTGGGGCTCTGCTGGACTTTCGGCAGGAGTTGCCAGGCTGCCACCTGTAAAGAAGAGGATGTGTCACCCATAATTTCCACTGGAATATCTCTCCGAGCTGAGGTGAGGAAGGAAAAAAAGGAGTGGGGGCCGGGACAGGAGGGGTATCTCAGGCAGGGCAATGGAAAGCTTCCAGAAGAGCGCCCGTGGCCAGGACCATCCTGGCTGACCTGCAGGCACCAAGTTGGCCTGCGTGCTGTCGCTGGTGTGGCTCCACGGCCCTTCCTCTAGGCTTTCAAGCCCTTGTACATATTCAGGTGTTTCACCTGGGAAGGGTGGGAAGAGTTCAGCAGCAGCTGGCCTGGGGCTCAGCTCACGTTTACTCACAGAGGCCTCGGCACGGTCCCCCAGCTTTGCAATAAGGACGCTCCTTGCGTGGGCGGGCGGGGCTGCTGGCTGTATGGGAGATGATTCCCCACCTCTGACCAATTTCAGAATTGTTTACCACTGGAGCAAGTGCCTTGGTAGTGTTTTCCTCTGTGTAAATGTTAGGTTCAGTTTTTTTTTTCTTTTTTGGTTCAAGTTAGATTTTATTCCTCTTTTATGTATTTATGGATATAAGCATGGAAATAATTCATTCTTATAAATACATCAGTGTGAATGGAAGAACTTTTTTTCTGTTTTATTTTTACATTTTATTTTTAAAAATTTTGAAATTTAATTTAATTTATTTTTCTATACAGTAGGTTATTATTAGTTATCTATTTTATGCATATACATGTATACAGGTCAATCCCAATCTCCCAACTCATCCCACCACCACCACCCCATGGCTTCCCCCACTTTGTGTCCATGTCCATACCTTTGTTCTCTACCTCTGTGTCTCTATTTCTGCCCTGCAAACCAGTTCATCTGTACCATTATTCTAGGTTCCACATATAGGCATTAATATACAATATTTGTTTTTCTCTTTCTGACTTACTTCACTCTGTATGACAGTCTCTAGATCCATCAATTTCTCTACAAATGACTCAGTTTCATTCCTTTTTTTGGCTGAGTAATATTCCATTTTATATATGTACCACATCTTTATCCATTCGTCTGTCTGTGGGCATTTAGGTTGCTTCCATTACCTGGCTATTGTAAATAGTGCTGCAATGAACATTGTGGTGAATGTGTCTTTGTGATTTATGGTTTTCTCTGGGTATATGCCCAGAAGTGGGATTGCTGGATCCTATGGTAATTCTCTTTTTAGTTTTTTAAAGGAACCTCCATACTGTTCTCCATAGTGACTGTATCAATTTACATTCCCACCAATAGCGGAAGAGGGTTCCTTTCGTCCACACCCTCCCCAGAATTTGTTGTTTGTAGATTATCTGATGATGCCGATTCTCACAGGTGTGAGGTCTTACCTCATTGTAGTTTTGATTTGCATTTCTCTAATAATTAGTGATGTTGAGCAGCTTTTCATGTGCGTCTTGGCCATCTCTGTGTCTTCTTTGAAGAAACGTCTCTTTAGAACTTCTGCCCATTTTTGTATTGGGTTGTTTGTTTTATTAATATTAAGCTGCAAGAGCTGTTTATATGTATTGGAGATTAAACCTTTGTCCATTGATTCGTTTGTGAACGTTTTCGCCCATTCTGAGGGTTGCCTTTCTCCATTCCCGTTTTTTTAACAAAGAAAGAAAGCAAGCAAAAGAAGCAGAACACTAATGTGCGTGAAATATGCCTCTTGAAACTGTCGTTTTGAAATATGGACGTCTTTTGAATTTTTTGGTCGATATATGACCCCAGGATATGTTTTCAGGGCAGGTGTCATTTACAGGCCTGTAATGATTTGGAATATCCACTGACCATTAGCGCCGGGATTAAAGCTGCTGTTGTGTGAAATGGCCACAAGGTGGCAGCAGTTCTCCCTTACCAAATCTGGTTACTAGGGCAGCAGAGCCTCAATGGAAGTCGCGTTCTAGATTGGAATGTAGAACGGAATGTGCCAGGAGAAAGCCCATCAAGTTTGTCTCACTACTTCTTGTTCGTGTTTTTAATTTAATTTTTTATTTTTTATTACAGCAAGTTTGAGTACAACGTTTAGCTTGTTGTAGGTGTGCAAGAGGTGGTTCTTTTACACATATACATATGTCTGTTCTTCCTGGGATCCTTTTCCCATGTACGTTTTGACAGAATGTTGAGTAGTCTTCTCTTGGTACTCCGTAGGTCTTTGGTGAATCTATACGTCTTCTGTGTTTGTATATGTCTGTTAACCCCAATATCGTAATGAATTCAATCCTCACACCTTTCCTTTGGTGAACCATAAGTTTGTTTAATGAATCTGTGATTGCCCTTCTCCGTGGAAATATCTGCCCTGGTATCAATTTATAGGTAACACCTATAAGTGATATGATATGATATGTGTCTTTCACTTTCTGACTTACTCCAAGTCACGTGATTACCTCTAGACTCATCTACGGTGCTGCTAATGGCATTGTGTCCTTTTTTTCCTTGGCGAATATTCTGTCTTAGTGAGATCCATTTTCTGCAATGTGATTCCCCGAGGGCTGAGGATTAGCTGACCTGGGCAGCCTGACCCTGCCGGCAAGCCCTCCCCAGGTGTGCCTGGGTTGAGGTCAATATAAACAGCACTCCAGGCAGCTATAGCCCCTGCAGCTGTGCCTGACTGCATATTCTCTGCCCCGTCAGCAGTCTCGGGGCTGTGCTGGTGGGAGGGTGTGAGGGTCCACGGCTTTGTGGGTGGCCCGGTGTGAGTGGGGCTCTGCTGGACTTTCGGCAGGAGTTGCCAGGCTGCCACCTGTAAAGAAGAGGATGTGTCACCCATAACTTCCACTGGAATATCTCTCCGAGCTGAGGTGAGGAAGGAAAAAAAGGAGTGGGGGCCGGGACAGGAGGGGTATCTCAGGCAGGGCAATGGAAAGCTTCCAGAAGAGCGCCCGTGGCCAGGACCATCCTGGCTGACCTGCAGGCACCAAGTTGGCCTGCGTGCTGTCGCTGGTGTGGCTCCACGGCCCTTCCTCTAGGCTTTCAAGCCCTTGTACATATTCAGGTGTTTCACCTGGGAAGGGTGGGAAGAGTTCAGCAGCAGCTGGCCTGGGGCTCAGCTCACGTTTACTCACAGAGGCCTCGGCACGGTCCCCCAGCTTTGCAATAAGGACGCTCCTTGCGTGGGCGGGCGGGGCTGCTGGCTGTATGGGAGATGATTCCCCACCTCTGACCAATTTCAGAATTGTTTACCACTGGAGCAAGTGCCTTGGTAGTGTTTTCCTCTGTGTAAATGTTAGGTTCAGTTTTTTTTTTCTTTTTTGGTTCAAGTTAGATTTTATTCCTCTTTTATGTATTTATGGATATAAGCATGGAAATAATTCATTCTTATAAATACATCAGTGTGAATGGAAGAACTTTTTTTCTGTTTTATTTTTACATTTTATTTTTAAAAATTTTGAAATTTAATTTAATTTATTTTTCTATACAGTAGGTTATTATTAGTTATCTATTTTATGCATATACATGTATACAGGTCAATCCCAATCTCCCAACTCATCCCACCACCACCACCCCATGGCTTCCCCCACTTTGTGTCCATGTCCATACCTTTGTTCTCTACCTCTGTGTCTCTATTTCTGCCCTGCAAACCAGTTCATCTGTACCATTATTCTAGGTTCCACATATAGGCATTAATATACAATATTTGTTTTTCTCTTTCTGACTTACTTCACTCTGTATGACAGTCTCTAGATCCATCAATTTCTCTACAAATGACTCAGTTTCATTCCTTTTTTTGGCTGAGTAATATTCCATTTTATATATGTACCACATCTTTATCCATTCGTCTGTCTGTGGGCATTTAGGTTGCTTCCATTACCTGGCTATTGTAAATAGTGCTGCAATGAACATTGTGGTGAATGTGTCTTTGTGATTTATGGTTTTCTCTGGGTATATGCCCAGAAGTGGGATTGCTGGATCCTATGGTAATTCTCTTTTTAGTTTTTTAAAGGAACCTCCATACTGTTCTCCATAGTGACTGTATCAATTTACATTCCCACCAATAGCGGAAGAGGGTTCCTTTCGTCCACACCCTCCCCAGAATTTGTTGTTTGTAGATTATCTGATGATGCCGATTCTCACAGGTGTGAGGTCTTACCTCATTGTAGTTTTGATTTGCATTTCTCTAATAATTAGTGATGTTGAGCAGCTTTTCATGTGCGTCTTGGCCATCTCTGTGTCTTCTTTGAAGAAACGTCTCTTTAGAACTTCTGCCCATTTTTGTATTGGGTTGTTTGTTTTATTAATATTAAGCTGCAAGAGCTGTTTATATGTATTGGAGATTAAACCTTTGTCCATTGATTCGTTTGTGAACGTTTTCGCCCATTCTGAGGGTTGCCTTTTTCCATTCCCGTTTTTTTAACAAAGAAAGAAAGCAAGCAAAAGAAGCAGAACACTAATGTGCGTGAAATATGCCTCTTGAAACTGTCGTTTTGAAATATGGACGTCTTTTGAATTTTTTGGTCGATATATGACCCCAGGATATGTTTTCAGGGCAGGTGTCATTTACAGGCCTGTAATGATTTGGAATATCCACTGACCATTAGCGCCGGGATTAAAGCTGCTGTTGTGTGAAATGGCCACAAGGTGGCAGCAGTTCTCCCTTACCAAATCTGGTTACTAGGGCAGCAGAGCCTCAATGGAAGTCGCGTTCTAGATTGGAATGTAGAACGGAATGTGCCAGGAGAAAGCCCCTCAAGTTTGTCTCACTACTTCTTGTTCGTGTTTTTAATTTAATTTTTTATTTTTTATTACAGCAAGTTTGAGTACAACGTTTAGCTTGTTGTAGGTGTGCAAGAGGTGGTTCTTTTACACATATACATATGTCTGTTCTTCCTGGGATCCTTTTCCCATGTACGTTTTGACAGAATGTTGAGTAGTCTTCTCTTGGTACTCCGTAGGTCTTTGGTGAATCTATACGTCTACTGTGTTTGTATATGTCTGTTAACCCCAATATTGTAATGAATTCAATCCTCACACCTTTCCTTTGGTGAACCATAAGTTTGTTTAATGAATCTGTGATTGCCCTTCTCCGTGGAAATATCTGCCCTGGTATCAATTTATAGGTAACACCTATAAGTGATATGATATGATATGTGTCTTTCACTTTCTGACTTACTCCAAGTCACGTGATTACCTCGAGACTCATCTACGGTGCTGCAAATGGCATTGTGTCCTTTTTTTCCTTGGCGAATATTCTGTCTTAGCGAGGTCCATTTTGTGCAATGTGATTCCCCGAGGGCTGAGGATTAGCTGACCTGGGCAGCCTGACCCTGCCGGCAAGCCCTCCCCAGGTGTGCCTGGGTTGAGGTCAATATAAACAGCACTCCAGGCAGCAATAGCCCCTGCAGCTGTGCCTGACTGCATATTCTCTGCCCCGTCAGCAGTCTCGGGGCTGTGCTGGTGGGTGGTTGAGAGGGTCCACGGCTTTGTGGGGGGCCCGGTGTGAGTGGGGCTCTGCTGGACTTTCGGCAGGAGTTGCCAGGCTGCCACCTGTAAAGAAGAGGATGTGTCACCCATAACTTCCACTGGAATATCTCTCCGGGCTGAGGTGAGGAAGGAAAAAAAGGAGTGGGGGCCGGGACAGGAGGGGTATCTCAGGCAGGGCAATGGAAAGCTTCCAGAAGAGCGCCCGTGGCCAGGACCATCCTGGCTGACCTGCAGGCACCAAGTTGGCCTGCGTGCTGTCGCTGGTGTGGCTCCACGGCCCTTCCTCTAGGCTTTCAAGCCCTTGTACATATTCAGGTGTTTCACCTGGGAAGGGTGGGAACAGTTCAGCAGCAGCTGGCCTGGGGCTCAGCTCACGTTTACTCACAGAGGCCTCGGCACGGTCCCCCAGCTTTGCAATAAGGACGCTCCTTGCGTGGGTGGGCGGGGCTGCTGGCTGTATGGGAGATGATTCCCCACCTCTGACCAATTTCAGAATTGTTTACCACTGGAGCAAGTGCCTTGGTAGTGTTTTCCTCTGTATAAATGTTAGGTTCAGTTTTTTTTTTTCTTTTTTGGTTCAAGTTAGATTTTATTCCTCTTTTATGTATTTATGGATATAAGCATGGAAATAATTCATTCTTATAAATACATCAGTGTGAATGGAAGAACTTTTTTCTGTTTTATTTTTACATTTTATTTTTAAAAATTTTGAAATTTAATTTAATTTATTTTTCTATACAGTAGGTTATTATTAGTTATCTATTTTATGCATATACATGTATACAGGTCAATCCCAATCTCCCAACTCATCCCACCACCACCACCCCATGGCTTCCCCCACTTTGTGTCCATGTCCATACGTTTGTTCTCTACCTCTGTGTCTCTATTTCTGCCCTGCAAACCAGTTCATCTGTACCATTTTTCTAGGTTCCACATATAGGCATTAATATACAATATTTGTTTTTCTCTTTCTGACTTACTTCACTCTGTATGACAGTCTCTAGATCCATCAACTTCTCTACAAATGACTCAGTTTCATTCCTTTTTTTGGCTGAGTAATATTCCATTTTATATATGTACCACATCTTTATCCATTCGTCTGTCTCTGGGCATTTAGGTTGCTTCCATTACCTGGCTATTGTAAATAGTGCTGCAATGAACATTGTGGTGAATGTGTCTTTGTGATTTATGGTTTTCTCTGGGTATATGCCCAGAAGTGGGATTGCTGGATCCTATGGTAATTCTCTTTTTAGTTTTTTAAAGGAATCTCCATACTGTTCTCCATAGTAACTGTATCAATTTACATTCCCACCAATAGCGGAAGAGGGTTCCTTTTGTCCACACCCTCCCCAGAATTTGTTGTTTGTAGATTATCTGATGAGGCCGATTCTCACAGGTGTGAGGTCTTACCTCATTGTAGTTTTGATTTGCATTTCTCTAATAATTAGTGATGTTGAGCAGCTTTTCATGTGCATCTTGGCCATCTCTGTGTCTTCTTTGAAGAAACGTCTCTTTAGATCTTCTGCCCATTTTTGTATTGGGTTGTTTGTTTTATTAATATTAAGCTGCATGAGCTGTTTATATATATTGGAGATTAAACCTTTGTCCATTGATTCGTTTGTGAACGTTTTCGCCCATTCTGAGGGTTGCCTTTCTCCATTCCCGTTTTTTTAACAAAGAAAGAAAGCAAGCAAAAGAAGCAGAACACTAATGTGCGTGAAATATGCCTCTTGAAACTGTCGTTTTGAAATATGGACGTCTTTTGAATTTTTTGGTCGATATATGACCCCAGGATATGTTTTCAGGGCAGGTGTCATTTACAGGCCTGTAATGATTTGGAATATCCACTGATCATTAGCGCTGGGATTAAAGCTGCTGTTGTGTGAAACGGCCACAAGGTGGCAGCAGTTCTCCCTTACCAAATCTGGTTACTAGGGCAGCAGAG
Source organism: Mesoplodon bidens (assembly GCF_964165515.1). Taxonomy (NCBI): domain Eukaryota; kingdom Metazoa; phylum Chordata; class Mammalia; order Artiodactyla; family Ziphiidae; genus Mesoplodon; species Mesoplodon bidens. The sequence continues at coordinate 221,573 of NW_027672225.1, forward strand.
CCTCAATGGAAGTCGCGTTCTAGATTGGAATGTAGAACGGAATGTGCCAGGAGAAAGCCCATCAAGTTTGTCTCACTACTTCTTGTTCGTGTTTTTAATTTAATTTTTTATTTTTTATTACAGCAAGTTTGAGTACAACGATTAGCTTGTTGTAGGTGTGCAAGAGGTGGTTCTTTTACACATATACATATGTCTGTTCTTCCTGGGATCCTTTTCCCATGTACGTTTTGACAGAATGTTGAGTAGTCTTCTCTTGGTACTCCGTAGGTCTTTGGTGAATCTATACGTCTACTGTGTTTGTATATGTCTGTTAACCCCAATATCGTAATGAATTCAATCCTCCCACCTTTCCTTTGGTGAACCATAAGTTTGTTTAATGAATCTGTGATTGCCCTTCTCCGTGGAAATATCTGCCCTGGTATCAATTTATAGGTAACACCTATAAGTGATATGATATGATATGTGTCTTTCACTTTCTGACTTACTCCAAGTCACGTGATTACCTCGAGACTCATCTACGGTGCTGCAAATGGCATTGTGTCCTTTTTTTCCTTGGCGAATATTCTGTCTTAGCGAGGTCCATTTTCTGCAATGTGATTCCCCGAGGGCTGAGGATTAGCTGACCTGGGCAGCCTGACCCTGCCGGCAAGCCCTCCCCAGGTGTGCCTGGGTTGAGGTCAATATAAACAGCACTCCAGGCAGCAATAGCCCCTGCAGCTGTGCCTGACTGCATATTCTCTGCCCCGTCAGCAGTCTCGGGGCTGTGCTGGTGGGAGCATGTGAGGGTCCACGGCTTTGTGGGTGGCCCGGTGTGAGTGGGGCTCTGCTGGACTTTCGGCAGGAGTTGCCAGGCTGCCACCTGTAAAAAGAGGATGTGTCACCCATAACTTCCACTGGAATATCTCTCCGGGCTGAGGTGAGGAAGGAAAAAAAGGAGTGGGGGCCGGGACAGGAGGGGTATCTCAGGCAGGGCAATGGAAAGCTTCCAGAAGAGCGCCCGTGGCCAGGACCATCCTGGCTGACCTGCAGGCACCAAGTTGGCCTGCGTGCTGTCGCTGGTGTGGCTCCACGGCCCTTCCTCTAGGCTTTCAAGCCCTTGTACATATTCAGGTGTTTCACCTGGGAAGGGTGGGAAGAGTTCAGCAGCAGCTGGCCTGGGGCTCAGCTCACGTTTACTCACAGAGGCCTCGGCACGGTCCCCCAGCTTTGCAATAAGGACGCTCCTTGCGTGGGCGGGCGGGGCTGCTGGCTGTATGGGAGATGATTCCCCACCTCTGACCAATTTCAGAATTGTTTACCACTGGAGCAAGTGCCTTGGTAGTGTTTTCCTCTGTATAAATGTTAGGTTCAGTTTTTTTTTTCTTTTTTGGTTCAAGTTAGATTTTATTCCTCTTTTATGTATTTATGTATATAAGCATGGAAATAATTCATTCTTATAAATACATCAGTGTGAATGGAAGAACTTTTTTTCTGTTTTATTTTTACATTTTATTTTTAAAAATTTTGAAATTTAATTTAATTTATTTTTCTATACAGTAGGTTATTATTAGTTATCTATTTTATGCATATACACGTATACAGGTCAATCCCAATCTCCCAACTCATCCCACCACCACCACCCCATGGCTTCCCCCACTTTGTGTCCATGTCCATACGTTTGTTCTCTACCTCTGTGTCTCTATTTCTGCCCTGCAAACCAGTTCATCTGTACCATTTTTCTAGGTTCCACATATAGGCATTAATATACAATATTTGTTTTTCTCTTTCTGACTTACTTCACTCTGTATGACAGTCTCTAGATCCATCAACTTCTCTACAAATGACTCAGTTTCATTCCTTTTTTTGGCTGAGTAATATTCCATTTTATATATGTACCACATCTTTATCCATTCGTCTGTCTCTGGGCATTTAGGTTGCTTCCATTACCTGGCTATTGTAAATAGTGCTGCAATGAACATTGTGGTGAATGTGTTTTGTGATTTATGGTTTTCTCTGGGTATATGCCCAGAAGTGGGATTGCTGGATCCTATGGTAATTCTCTTTTTAGTTTTTTAAAGGAACCTCCATACTGTTCTCCATAGTGACTGTATCAATTTACATTCCCACCAATAGCGGAAGAGGGTTCCTTTTGTCCACACCCTCCCCAGAATTTGTTGTTTGTAGATTATCTGATGATGCCGATTCTCACAGGTGTGAGGTCTTACCTCATTGTAGTTTTGATTTGCATTTCTCTAATAATTAGTGATGTTGAGCAGCTTTTCATGTGCGTCTTGGCCATCACTGTGTCTTCTTTGAAGAAACGTCTCTTTAGATCTTCTGCCCATTTTTGTATTGGGTTGTTTGTTTTATTAATATTAAGCTGCATGAGCTGTTTATATATATTGGAGATTAAACCTTTGTCCATTGATTCGTGTGTGAACGTTTTCGCCCATTCTGAGGGTTGCCTTTTTCCATTCCCGTTTTTTTAACAAAGAAAGAAAGCAAGCAAAAGAAGCAGAACACTAATGTGCGTGAAATATGCCTCTTGAAACTGTCGTTTTGAAATATGGACGTCTTTTGAATTTTTTGGTCGATATATGACCCCAGGATATGTTTTCAGGGCAGGTGTCATTTACAGGCCTGTAATGATTTGGAATATCCACTGACCATTAGCGCTGGGATTAAAGCTGCTGTTGTGTGAAACGGCCACAAGGTGGCAGCAGTTCTCCCTTACCAAATCTGGTTACTAGGGCAGCAGAGCCTCAATGGAAGTCGCATTCTAGATTGGAATGTAGAACGGAATGTGCCAGGAGAAAGCCCCTCAAGTTTGTCTCACTACTTCTTGTTCGTGTTTTTAATTTAATTTTTTATTTTTTATTACAGCAAGTTTGAGTACAACGTTTAGCTTGTTGTAGGTGTGCAAGAGGTGGTTCTTTTACACATATACATATGTCTGTTCTTCCTGGGATCCTTTTCCCATGTACGTTTTGACAGAATGTTGAGTAGTCTTCTCTTGGTACTCCGTAGGTCTTTGGTGAATCTATACGTCTACTGTGTTTGTATATGTCTGTTAACCCCAATATCGTAATGAATTCAATCCTCACACCTTTCCTTTGGTGAACCATAAGTTTGTTTAATGAATCTGTGATTGCCCTTCTCCGTGGAAATATCTGCCCTGGTATCAATTTATAGGTAACACCTATAAGTGATATGATATGATACGTGTCTTTCACTTTCTGACTTACTCCAAGTCACGTGATTACATCGAGACTCATCTACGGTGCTGCAAATGGCATTGTGTCCTTTTTTTCCTTGGCGAATATTCTGTCTTAGCGAGGTCCATTTTGTGCAATGTGATTCCCCGAGGGCTGAGGATTAGCTGACCTGGGCAGCCTGACCCTGCCGGCAAGCCCTCCCCAGGTGTGCCTGGGTTGAGGTCAATATAAACAGCACTCCAGGCAGCAATAGCCCCTGCAGCTGTGCCTGACTGCATATTCTCTGCCCCGTCAGCAGTCTCGGGGCTGTGCTGGTGGGAGGGTGTGAGGGTCCACGGCTTTGTGGGGGGCCCGGTGTGAGCGGGGCTCTGCTGGACTTTCGGCAGGAGTTGCCAGGCTGCCACCTGTAAAAAGAGGATGTGTCACCCATAACTTCCACTGGAATATCTCTCCGGGCTGAGGTGAGGAAGGAAAAAAAGGAGTGGGGGCCGGGACAGGAGGGGTATCTCAGGCAGGGCAATGGAAAGCTTCCAGAAGAGCGCCCGTGGCCAGGACCATCCTGGCTGACCTGCAGGCACCAAGTTGGCCTGCGTGCTGTCGCTGGTGTGGCTCCACGGCCCTTCCTCTAGGCTTTCAAGCCCTTGTACATATTCAGGTGTTTCACCTGGGAAGGGTGGGAACAGTTCAGCAGCAGCTGGCCTGGGGCTCAACTCACGTTTCCTCACAGAGGCCTCGGCACGGTCCCCCAGCTTTGCAATAAGGACGCTCCTTGCGTGGGCGGGCGGGGCTGCTGGCTGTATGGGAGATGATTCCCCACCTCTGACCAATTTCAGAATTGTTTACCACTGGAGCAAGTGCCTTGGTAGTGTTTTCCTCTGTATAAATGTTAGGTTCAGTTTTTTTTTTCTTTTTTGGTTCAAGTTAGATTTTATTCCTCTTTTATGTATTTATGTATATAAGCATGGAAATAATTCATTCTTATAAATACATCAGTGTGAATGGAAGAACTTTTTTTCTGTTTTATGTTTCATTTTATTTTTAAAAATTTTGAAATTTAATTTATTTTTTTATACAGTAGGTTATTATTAGTTATCTATTTTATGCATATACATGTATACAGGTCAATCCCAATCTCCCAACTCATCCCACCACCACCACCCCATGGCTTCCCACACTTGGTGTCCATACGTTTGTTCTCTACCTCTGTGTTCTATTTCTGCCCTGCAAACCAGTTCATCTGTACCATTTTTCTAGGTTCCACATATAGGCATTAATATACAATATTTGTTTTTCTCTTTCTGACTTACTTCACTCTGTATGACAGTCTCTAGATCCATCAACTTCTCTACAAATGACCCAGTTTCATTCCTTTTTTTGGCTGAGTAATATTCCATTTTATATATGTACCACATCTTTATCCATTCGTCTGTCTGTGGGCATTTAGGTTGCTTCCATTACCTGGCTATTGTAAATAGTGCTGCAATGAACATTGTGGTGAATGTGTCTTTGTGATTTATGGTTTTCTCTGGGTATATGCCCAGAAGTGGGATTGCTGGATCCTATGGTAATTCTCTTTTTAGTTTTTTAAAGGAACCTCCATACTGTTCTCCATAGTGACTGTATCAATTTACATTCCCACCAATAGCGGAAGAGGGTTCCTTTTGTCCACACCCTCCCCAGAATTTGTTGTTTGTAGATTATCTGATGATGCCGATTCTCACAGGTGTGAGGTCTTACCTCATTGTAGTTTTGATTTGCATTTCTCTAATAATTAGTGATGTTGAGCAGCTTTTCATGTGCGTCTTGGCCATCTCTGTGTCTTCTTTGAAGAAACGTCTCTTTAGATCTTCTGCCCATTTTTGTATTGGGTTGTTTGTTTTATTAATATTAAGCTGCATGAGCTGTTTATATATATTGGAGATTAAACCTTTGTCCATTGATTCGTGTGTGAACGTTTTCGCCCATTCTGAGGGTTGCCTTTTTCCATTCCCGTTTTTTTAACAAAGAAAGAAAGCAAGCAAAAGAAGCAGAACACTAATGTGCGTGAAATATGCCTCTTGAAACTGTCGTTTTGAAATATGGACGTCTTTTGAATTTTTTGGTCGATATATGACCCCAGGATATGTTTTCAGGGCAGGTGTCATTTACAGGCCTGTAATGATTTGGAATATCCACTGACCATTAGCGCTGGGATTAAAGCTGCTGTTGTGTGAAACGGCCACAAGGTGGCAGCAGTTCTCCCTTACCAAATCTGGTTACTAGGGCAGCAGAGCCTCAATGGAAGTCGCGTTCTAGATTGGAATGTAGAACGGAATGTGCCAGGAGAAAGCCCCTCAAGTTTGTCTCACTACTTCTTGTTCGTGTTTTTAATTTAATTTTTTATTTTTTATTACAGCAAGTTTGAGTACAACGTTTAGCTTGTTGTAGGTGTGCAAGAGGTGGTTCTTTTACACATATACATATGTCTGTTCTTCCTGGGATCCTTTTCCCATGTACGTTTTGACAGAATGTTGAGTAGTCTTCTCTTGGTACTCCGTAGGTCTTTGGTGAATCTATACGTCTACTGTGTTTGTATATGTCTGTTAACCCCAATATCGTAATGAATTCAATCCTCACACCTTTCCTTTGGTGAACCATAAGTTTGTTTAATGAATCTGTGATTGCCCTTCTCCGTGGAAATATCTGCCCTGGTATCAATTTATAGGTAACACCTATAAGTGATATGATATGATATGTGTCTTTCACTTTCTGACTTACTCCAAGTCACGTGATTACCTCGAGACTCATCTACGGTGCTGCTAATGGCATTGTGTCCTTTTTTTCCTTGGCGAATATTCTGTCTTAGTGAGATCCATTTTCTGCAATGTGATTCCCCGAGGGCTGAGGATTAGCTGACCTGGGCAGCCTGACCCTGCCGGCAAGCCCTCCCCAGGTGTGCCTGGGTTGAGGTCAATATAAACAGCACTCCAGGCAGCTATAGCCCCTGCAGCTGTGCCTGACTGCATATTCTCTGCCCCGTCAGCAGTCTCGGGGCTGTGCTGGTGGGAGGGTGTGAGGGTCCACGGCTTTGTGGGGGGCCCGGTGTGAGTGGGGCTCTGCTGGACTTTCGGCAGGAGTTGCCAGGCTGCCACCTGTAAAGAAGAGGATGTGTCACCCATAACTTCCACTGGAATATCTCTCCGAGCTGAGGTGAGGAAGGAAAAAAAGGAGTGGGGGCCGGGACAGGAGGGGTATCTCAGGCAGGGCAATGGAAATCTTCCAGAAGAGCGCCCGTGGCCAGGACCATCCTGGCTGACCTGCAGGCACCAAGTTGGCCTGCGTGCTGTCGCTGGTGTGGCTCCACGGCCCTTCCTCTAGGCTTTCAAGCCCTTGTACATATTCAGGTGTTTCACCTGGGAAGGGTGGGAAGAGTTCAGCAGCAGCTGGCCTGGGGCTCAGCTCACGTTTACTCACAGAGGCCTCGGCACGGTCCCCCAGCTTAGCAATAAGGACGCTCCTTGCGTGGGCGGGCGGGGCTGCTGGCTGTATGGGAGATGATTCCCCACCTCTGACCAATTTCAGAATTGTTTACCACTGGAGCAAGTGCCTTGGTAGTGTTTTCCTCTGTGTAAATGTTAGGTTCAGTTTTTTTTTTCTTTTTTGGTTCAAGTTAGATTTTATTCCTCTTTTATGTATTTATGGATATAAGCATGGAAATAATTCATTCTTATAAATACATCAGTGTGAATGGAAGAACTTTTTTTCTGTTTTATTTTTACATTTTATTTTTAAAAATTTTGAAATTTAATTTAATTTATTTTTCTATACAGTAGGTTATTATTAGTTATCTATTTTATGCATATACATGTATACAGGTCAATCCCAATCTCCCAACTCATCCCACCACCACCACCCCATGGCTTCCCCCAATTTGTGTCCATGTCCATACCTTTGTTCTCTACCTCTGTGTCTCTATTTCTGCCCTGCAAACCAGTTCATCTGTACCATTATTCTAGGTTCCACATATAGGCATTAATATACAATATTTGTTTTTCTCTTTCTGACTTACTTCACTCTGTATGACAGTCTCTAGATCCATCAATTTCTCTACAAATGACTCAGTTTCATTCCTTTTTTTGGCTGAGTAATATTCCATTTTATATATGTACCACATCTTTATCCATTCGTCTGTCTGTGGGCATTTAGGTTGCTTCCATTACCTGGCTATTGTAAATAGTGCTGCAATGAACATTGTGGTGAATGTGTCTTTGTGATTTATGGTTTTCTCTGGGTATATGCCCAGAAGTGGGATTGCTGGATCCTATGGTAATTCTCTTTTTAGTTTTTTAAAGGAACCTCCATACTGTTCTCCATAGTGACTGTATCAATTTACATTCCCACCAATAGCGGAAGAGGGTTCCTTTCGTCCACACCCTCCCCAGAATTTGTTGTTTGTAGATTATCTGATGATGCCGATTCTCACAGGTGTGAGGTCTTACCTCATTGTAGTTTTGATTTGCATTTCTCTAATAATTAGTGATGTTGAGCAGCTTTTCATGTGCGTCTTGGCCATCTCTGTGTCTTCTTTGAAGAAACGTCTCTTTAGAACTTCTGCCCATTTTTGTATTGGGTTGTTTGTTTTATTAATATTAAGCTGCAAGAGCTGTTTATATGTATTGGAGATTAAACCTTTGTCCATTGATTCTTTTGTGAACGTTTTCGCCCATTCTGAGGGTTGCCTTTCTCCATTCCCGTTCTTTTAACAAAGAAAGAAAGCAAGCAAAAGAAGCAGAACACTAATGTGCGTGAAATATGCCTCTTGAAACTGTCGTTTTGAAATATGGACGTCTTTTGAATTTTTTGGTCGATATATGACCCCAGGATATGTTTTCAGGGCAGGTGTCATTTACAGGCCTGTAATGATTTGGAATATCCACTGACCATTAGCGCTGGGATTAAAGCTGCTGTTGTGTGAAATGGCCACAAGGTGGCAGCAGTTCTCCCTTACCAAATCTGGTTACTAGGGCAGCAGAGCCTCAATGGAAGTCGCGTTCTAGATTGGAATGTAGAACGGAATGTGCCAGGAGAAAGCCCATCAAGTTTGTCTCACTACTTCTTGTTCGTGTTTTTAATTTAATTTTTTATTTTTTATTACAGCAAGTTTGAGTACAACGTTTAGCTTGTTGTAGGTGTGCAAGAGGTGGTTCTTTTACACATATACATATGTCTGTTCTTCCTGGGATCCTTTTCCCATGTACGTTTTGACAGAATGTTGAGTAGTCTTCTCTTGGTACTCCGTAGGTCTTTGGTGAATCTATACGTCTACTGTGTTTGTATATGTCTGTTAACCCCAATATCGTAATGAATTCAATCCTCACACCTTTCCTTTGGTGAACCATAAGTTTGTTTAATGAATCTGTGATTGCCCTTCTCCGTGGAAATATCTGCCCTGGTATCAATTTATAGGTAACACCTATAAGTGATATGATATGATATGTGTCTTTCACTTTCTGACTTACTCCAAGTCACGTGATTACCTCGAGACTCATCTACGGTGCTGCAAATGGCATTGTGTCCTTTTTTTCCTTGGCGAATATTCTGTCTTAGCGAGGTACATTTTCTGCAATGTGATTCCCCGAGGGCTGAGGATTAGCTGACCTGGGCAGCCTGACCCTGCCGGCAAGCCCTCCCCAGGTGTGCCTGGGTTGAGGTCAATATAAACAGCACTCCAGGCAGCAATAGCCCCTGCAGCTGTGCCTGACTGCATATTCTCTGCCCCGTCAGCAGTCTCGGGGCTGTGCTGGTGGGAGCATGTGAGGGTCCACGGCTTTGTGGGTGGCCCGGTGTGAGTGGGGCTCTGCTGGACTTTCGGCAGGAGTTGCCAGGCTGCCACCTGTAAAAAGAGGATGTGTCACCCATAACTTCCACTGGAATATCTCTCCGGGCTGAGGTGAGGAAGGAAAAAAAGGAGTGGGGGCCGGGACAGGAGGGGTATCTCAGGCAGGGCAATGGAAAGCTTCCAGAAGAGCGCCCGTGGCCAGGACCATCCTGGCTGACCTGCAGGCACCAAGTTGGCCTGCGTGCTGTCGCTGGTGTGGCTCCACGGCCCTTCCTCTAGGCTTTCAAGCCCTTGTACATATTCAGGTGTTTCACCTGGGAAGGGTGGGAAGAGTTCAGCAGCAGCTGGCCTGGGGCTCAGCTCACGTTTACTCACAGAGGCCTCAGCACGGTCCCCCAGCTTTGCAATAAGGACGCTCCTTGCGTGGGCGGGCGGGGCTGCTGGCTGTATGGGAGATGATTCCCCACCTCTGACCAATTTCAGAATTGTTTACCACTGGAGCAAGTGCCTTGGTAGTGTTTTCCTCTGTATAAATGTTAGGTTCAGTTTTTTTTTTTCTTTTTTGGTTCAAGTTAGATTTTATTCCTCTTTTATGTATTTATGTATATAAGCATGGAAATAATTCATTCTTATAAATACATCAGTGTGAATGGAAGAACTTTTTTTCTGTTTTATTTTTACATTTTATTTTTAAAAATTTTGAAATTTAATTTAATTTATTTTTCTATACAGTAGGTTATTATTAGTTATCTATTTTATGCATATACACGTATACAGGTCAATCCCAATCTCCCAACTCATCCCACCACCACCACCCCATGGCTTCCCCCACTTTGTGTCCATACGTTTGTTCTCTACCTCTGTGTCTCTATTTCTGCCCTGCAAACCAGTTCATCTGTACCATTTTTCTAGGTTCCACATATAGGCATTAATATACAATACTTGTTTTTCTCTTTCTGACTTACTTCACTCTGTATGACAGTCTCTAGATCCATCAACTTCTCTACAAATGACCCAGTTTCATTCCTTTTTTTGGCTGAGTAATATTCCATTTTATATATGTACCACATCTTTATCCATTCGTCTGTCTGTGGGCATTTAGGTTGCTTCCATTACCTGGCTATTGTAAATAGTGCTGCAATGAACATTGTGGTGAATGTGTCTTTGTGATTTATGGTTTTCTCTGGGTATATGCCCAGAAGTGGGATTGCTGGATCCTATGGTAATTCTCTTTTTAGTTTTTTAAAGGAACCTCCATACTGTTCTCCATAGTGACTGTATCAATTTACATTCCCACCAATAGCGGAAGAGGGTTCCTTTTGTCCACACCCTCCCCAGAATTTGTTGTTTGTAGATTATCTGATGATGCCGATTCTCACAGGTGTGAGGTCTTACCTCATTGTAGTTTTGATTTGCATTTCTCTAATAATTAGTGATGTTGAGCAGCTTTTCATGTGCGTCTTGGCCATCTCTGTGTCTTCTTTGAAGAAACGTCTCTTTAGATCTTCTGCCCATTTTTGTATTGGGTTGTTTGTTTTATTAATATTAAGCTGCATGAGCTGTTTATATATATTGGAGATTAAACCTTTGTCCATTGATTCGTTTGTGAACGATTTCGCCCATTCTGAGGGTTGCCTTTCTCCATTCCCGTTCTTTTAACAAAGAAAGAAAGCAAGCAAAAGAAGCAGAACACTAATGTTCGTGAAATATGCCTCTTGAAACTGTCGTTTTGAAATATGGACGTCTTTTGAATTTTTTGGTCGATATATGACCCCAGGATATGTTTTCAGGGCAGGTGTCATTTACAGGCCTGTAATGATTTGGAATATCCACTGACCATTAGCGCTGGGATTAAAGCTGCTGTTGTGTGAAACGGCCACAAGGTGGCAGCAGTTCTCCCTTACCAAATCTGGTTACTAGGGCAGCAGAGCCTCAATGGAAGTCGCGTTCTAGATTGGAATGTAGAACGGAATGTGCCAGGAGAAAGCCCCTCAGGTTTGTCTCACTACTTCTTGTTCGTGTTTTTAATTTAATTTTTTATTTTTTATTACAGCAAGTTTGAGTACAACGTTTAGGTGTTGTAGGTGTGCAATAGGTGGTTCTTTCACACATATACATATGTCTGTTCTTCCTGGGATCCTTTTCCCATGTACTTTATGACAGAATGTTGAGTAGTCTTCTCTTGGTACTCCGTAGGTCTTTGGTGATTCTATACGTCTACTGTGTTTGTATATGTCTGTTAACCCCAATATCGTAATGAATTCAATCCTCACACCTTTCCTTTGGTGAACCATAAGTTTGTTTAATGAATCTGTGATTGCCCTTCTCCGTGGAAATATCTGCCCTGGTATCAATTTATAGGTAACACCTATAAGTGATATGATATGATATGTGTCTTTCACTTTCTGACTTACTCCAAGTCACGTGATTACCTCGAGACTCATCTACGGTGCTGCAAATGGCATTGTGTCCTTTTTTTCCTTGGCGAATATTCTGTCTTAGCGAGGTCCACTTTCTGCAATGTGATTCCCCGAGGGCTGAGGATTAGCTGACCTGGGCAGCCTGACCCTGCCGGCAAGCCCTCCCCAGGTGCGCCTGGGTTGAGGTCAATATAAACAGCACTCCAGGCAGCAATAGCCCCTGCAGCTGTGCCTGACTCCATATTCTCTGCCCCGTCAGCAGTCTCGGGGCTGTGCTGGTGGGAGGGTGTGTGGGTCCACGGCTTTGTGGTTGGCCCGGTGTGAGTGGGGCTCTGCTGGACTTTCGGCAGGAGTTGCCAGGCTGCCACCTGTAAAGAAGAGGATGTGTCACCCATAACTTCCACTGGAATATCTCTCCGGGCTGAGGTGAGGAAGGAAAAAATGTAGTGGCGGCCGGGACAGGAGGGGTATCTCAGGCAGGGCAATGGAAAGCTTCCAGAAGAGCACCCGTGGCCAGGACCATCCTGGCTGACCTGCAGGCACCAAGTTGGCCTGCGTGCTGTCGCTGGTGTGGCTCCACGGCCCTTCATCTAGGCTTTCAAGCCCTTGTACATATTCAGGTGTTTCACGTGGGAAGGGTGGGAACAGTTCAGCAGCAGCTGGCCTGGGGCTCAGCTCACGTTTCCTCACAGAGGCCTCGGCACGGTCCCCCAGCTTTGCAATAAGGACGCTCCTTGCGTGGGCGGGCGGGGCTGCTGGCTGTATGGGAGATGATTCCCCACCTCTGACCAATTTCAGAATTGTTTACCACTGGAGCAAGTGCCTTGGTAGTGTTTTCCTCTGTATAAATGTTAGGTTCAGTTTTTTTTTTCTATTTTGGTTCAAGTTAGATTTTATTCCTCTTTTATGTATTTATGGATATAAGCATGGAAATAATTCATTCTTATAAATACATCAGTGTGAACGGAAGAACTTTTTTTCTGTTTTATTTTTCATTTTATTTTTAAAAATTTTGAAATTTAATTTATTTTTTTATACAGTAGGTTATTATTAGTTATCTATTTTATGCATATACATGTATACAGGTCAATCCCAATCTCCCAACTCATCCCACCACCACCACCCCATGGCTTCCCACACTTGGTGTCCATATGTTTGTTGTCTACCTCTGTGTCTCTATTTCTGCCCTGCAAACCAGTTCATCTGTACCATTTTTCTAGGTTCCACATATAGGCATTAATATACAATATTTGTTTTTCTCTTTCTGACTTACTTCACTCTGTATGACAGTCTCTAGATCCATCAACTTCTCTACAAATGACCCAGTTTCATTCCTTTTTTTGGCTGAGTAATATTCCATTTTATATATGTACCACATCTTTATCCATTCGTCTGTCTGTGGGCATTTAGGTTGCTTCCATTACCTGGCTATTGTAAATAGTGCTGCAATGAACATTGTGGTGAATGTGTCTTTGTGATTTATGGTTTTCTCTGGGTATATGCCCAGAAGTGGGATTGCTGGATCCTATGGTAATTCTCTTTTTAGTTTTTTAAAGGAACCTCCATACTGTTCTCCATAGTGACTGTATCAATTTACATTCCCACCAATAGCGGAAGAGGGTTCCTTTCGTCCACACCCTCCCCAGAATTTGTTGTTTGTAGATTATCTGATGATGCCGATTCTCACAGGTGTGAGGTCTTACCTCATTGTAGTTTTGATTTGCATTTCTCTAATAATTAGTGATGTTGAGCAGCTTTTCATGTGCGTCTTGGCCATCTCTGTGTCTTCTTTGAAGAAACGTCTCTTTAGATCTTCTGCCCATTTTTGTATTGGGTTGTTTGTTTTATTAATATTAAGCTGCATGAGCTGTTTATATATATTGGAGATTAAACCTTTGTCCATTGATTCGTTTGTGAAAGTTTTCGCCCATTCTGAGGGTTGCCTTTTTCCATTCCCGTTTTTTTAACAAAGAAAGAAAGCAAGCAAAAGAAGCAGAACACTAATGTGCATGAAATATGCCTCTGGAAACTGTCGTTTTGAAATATGGACGTCTTTTGAATTTTTTGGTCGATATATGACCCCAGGATTTGTTTTCAGGGCAGGTGTCAGTTACAGGCCTGTAATGATTTGGAATATCCACTGACCATTAGCGCTGGGATTAAAGCTGCTGTTGTGTGAAACGGCCACAAGGTGGCAGCAGTTCTCCCTTACCAAATCTGGTTACTAGGGCAGCAGAGCCTCAATGGAAGTCGCATTCTAGATTGGAATGTAGAACGGAATGTGCCAGCAGAAAGCCCCTCAAGATAGTCTCACTACTTCTTGTTCGTGTTTTTAATTTAATTTTTTATTTTTTATTACAGCAAGTTTGAGTACATCGTTTAGCTTGTTGTAGGTGTGCAAGAGGTGGTTCTTTTACACATATACATATGTCTGTTCTCCTTGGATTCTTTTCCCATGTTCGTTATGACAGAATGTTGAGTAGTCTTCTCTTGGTACTCCGTAGGTCTTTGGTGATTCTATACGTCTACTGTGTTTGTATATGTCTGTTAACCCCTATATCGTAATGAATTCAATCCTCACACCTTTCCTTTGGTGAACCATAAGTTTGTTTAATGAATCTGTGATTGCCCTTCTCCGTGGAAATATCTGCCCTGGTATCAATTTATAGGTAACACCTATAAGTGATATGATATGATATGTGTCTTTCACTTTCTGACTTACTCCAAGTCACGTGATTACCTCGAGACTCATCTACAGTGCTGCAAATGGCATTGTGTCCTTTTTTTCCTTGGCGAATATTCTGTCTTAGCGAGGTCCATTTTCTGCAATGTGATTCCCCGAGGGCTGAGGATTAGCTGACCTGGGCAGCCTGACCCTGCCGGCAAGCCCTCCCCAGGTGTGCCTGGGTTGAGGTCAATATAAACAGCACTCCAGGCAGCAATAGCCCCTGCAGCTGTGCCTGACTCCATATTCTCTGCCCCGTCAGCAGTCTCAGGGCTGTGCTGGTGGGAGGGTGTGAGGGTCCACGGCTTTGTGTGGGGCCCGGTGTGAGTGGGGCTCTGCTGGACTTTCGGCAGGAGTTGCCAGGCTGCCACCTGTAAAGAAGAGGATGTGTCACCCATAACTTCCACTGGAATATCTCTCCGGGCTGAGGTGAGGAAGGAAAAAAAGGAGTGGGGGCCGGGACAGGAGGGGTATCTCAGGCAGGGCAATGGAAAGCTTCCAGAAGAGCGCCCGTGGCCAGGACCATCCTGGCTGACCTGCAGGCACCAAGTTGGCCTGCGTGCTGTCGCTGGTGTGGCTCCACGGCCCTTCCTCTAGGCTTTCAAGCCCTTGTACATATTCAGGTGTTTCACCTGGGAAGGGTGGGAAGAGTTCAGCAGCAGCTGGCCTGGGGCTCAGCTCACGTTTACTCACAGAGGCCTCGGCACGGTCCCCCAGCTTTGCAATAAGGACGCTCCTTGCGTGGGCGGGCGGGGATGCTGGCTGTATGGGAGATGATTCCCCACCTCTGACCAATTTCAGAATTGTTTACCACTGGAGCAAGTGCCTTGGTAGTGTTTTCCTCTGTATAAATGTTAGGTTCAGTTTTTTTTTTCTTTTTTGGTTCAAGTTAGATTTTATTCCTCTTTTATGTATTTATGGATATAAGCATGGAAATAATTCATTCTTATAAATACATCAGTGTGAATGGAAGAACTTTTTTTCTGTTTTATTTTTACATTTTATTTTTAAAAATTTTGAAATTTCATTAAATTTATTTTTTTATACAGTAGGTTATTATTAGTTATCTATTTTATGCATATACATGTATACAGGTCAATCCCAATCTCCCAACTCATCCCACCACCACCACCCCATGGCTTCCCCCACTTTGTGTCCATGTCCATACGTTTGTTCTCTACCTCTGTGTCTCTATTTCTGCCCTGCAAACCAGTTCATCTGTACCATTTTTCTAGGTTCCACATATAGGCATTAATATACAATATTTGTTTTTCTCTTTCTGACTTACTTCACTCTGTATGACAGTCTATAGATCCATCAACTTCTCTACAAATGACCCAGTTTCATTCCTTTTTTTGGCTGAGTAATATTCCATTTTATATATGTACCACATCTTTATCCATTCGTCTGTCTGTGGGCATTTAGGTTGCTTCCATTACCTGGCTATTGTAAATAGTGCTGCAATGAACATTGTGGTGAATGTGTCTTTGTGATTTATGGTTTTCTCTGGGTATATGCCCAGAAGTGGGATTGCTGGATCCTATGGTAATTCTTTTTAGTTTTTGAAAGGAACCTCCATACTGTTCTCCATAGTGACTGTATCAATTTACATTCCCACCAATAGCGGAAGAGGGTTCCTTTTGTCCACACCCTCCCCAGAATTTGTTGTTTGTAGATTATCTGATGATGCCGATTCTCACAGGTGTGAGGTCTTACCTCATTGTAGTTTTGATTTGCATTTCTCTAATAATTAGTGATGTTGAGCAGATTTTCATGTGCGTCTTGGCCATCTCTGTGTCTTCTTTGAAGAAACGTCTCTTTAGATCTTCTGCCCATTTTTGTATTGGGTTGTTTGTTTTATTAATATTAAGCTGCATGAGCTGTTTATATATATTGGAGATTAAACCTTTGTCCATTGATTCGTTTGTGAACGTTTTCGCCCATTCTGAGGGTTGCCTTTCTCCATTCCCGTTTTTTTAACAAAGAAAGAAAGCAAGCAAAAGAAGCAGAACACTAATGTGCGTGAAATATGCCTCTTGAAACTGTCGTTTTGAAATATGGACGTCTTTTGAATTTTTTGGTCGATATATGACCCCAGGATATGTTTTCAGGGCAGGTGTCATTTACAGGCCTGTAATGATTTGGAATATCCACTGACCATTAGCGCTGGGATTAAAGCTGCTGTTGTGTGAAACGGCCACAAGGTGGCAGCAGTTCTCCCTTACCAAATCTGGTTACTAGGGCAGCAGAGCCTCAATGGAAGTCGCATTCTAGAGTGTAATGTAGAACGGAATGTGCCAGGAGAAAGCCCCTCAATTTTGTCTCACTACTTCTTGTTCGTGTTTTTAATTTAATTTTTTATTTTTTATTACAGCAAGTTTGAGTACAACGTTTAGCTTGTTGTAGGTGTGCAAGAGGTGGTTCTTTTACACATATACATATGTCTGTTCTTCCTGGGATCCTTTTCCCATGTACGTTATGACAGAATGTTGAGTAGTCTTCTCTTGGTACTCCGTAGGTCTTTGGTGATTCTATACGTCTACTGTGTTTGTATATGTCTGTTAACCCCAATATCGTAATGAATTCAATCCTCACACCTTTCCTTTGGTGAACCATAAGTTTGTTTAATGAATCTGTGATTGCCCTTCTCCGTGGAAATATCTGCCCTGGTATCAATTTATAGGTAACACCTATAAGTGATATGATATGATATGTGTCTTTCACTTTCTGACTTACTCCAAGTCACGTGATTACCTCGAGACTCATCTACGGTGCTGCAAATGGCATTGTGTCCTTTTTTTCCTTGGCGAATATTCTGTCTTAGCGAGGTCCATTTTCTGCAATGTGATTCCCCGAGGGCTGAGGATTAGCTGACCTGGGCAGCCTGACCCTGCCGGCAAGCCCTCCCCAGGTGTGCCTGGGTTGAGGTCAATATAAACAGCACTCCAGGCAGCAATAGCCCCTGCAGCTGTGTCTGACTCCATATTGTCTGCACCGTCAGCAGTCTCGGGGCTGTGCTGGTGGGAGCGTGTGAGGGTCCACGGCTTTGTGGGGGGCCCGGTGTGAGTGGGGCCCTGCTGGACTTTCGGCAGGAGTTGCCAGGCTGCCACCTGTAAAGAAGAGGATGTGTCACCCATAACTTCCACTGGAATATCTCTCCGGGCTGAGGTGAGGAAGGAAAAAAAGGAGTGGGGGCCGGGACAGGAGGGGTATCTCAGGTAGGGCAATGGAAAGCTTCCAGAAGAGCGCCCGTGGCCAGGACCATCCTGGCTGACCTGCAGGCACCAAGTTGGCCTGCGTGCTGTCGCTGGTGTGGCTCCACGGCCCTTCCTCTAGGCTTTCAAGCCCTTGTACATATTCAGGTGTTTCACCTGGGAAGGGTGGGAAGAGTTCAGCAGCAGCTGGCCTGGGGCTCAGCTCACGTTTACTCACAGAGGCCTCGGCACGGTCCCCCAGCTTTGCAATAAGGACGCTCCTTGCGTGGGCGGGCGGGGCTGCTGGCTGTATGGGAGATGATTCACCACCTCTGACCAATTTCAGAATTGTTTACCACTGGAGCAAGTGCCTTGGTAGTGTTTTCCTCTGTATAAATGTTAGGTTCAGTTTTTTTTTTCTTTTTTGGTTCAAGTTAGATTTTATTCCTCTTTTATGTATTTATGGATATAAGCATGGAAATAATTCATTCTTATAAATACATCAGTGTGAATGGAAGAACTTTTTTCTGTTTTATTTTTACATTTTATTTTTAAAAATTTTGAAATTTAATTTAATTTATTTTTTTTATACAGTAGGTTATTATTAGTTATCTATTTTATGCATATACACGTATACAGGTCAATCCCAATCTCCCAACTCATCCCACCACCACCACCCCATGGCTTCCCCCACTTTGTGTCCATACGTTTGTTCTCTACCTCTGTGTCTCTATTTCTGCCCTGCAAACCAGTTCATCTGTACCATTTTTCTAGGTTCCACATATAGGCATTAATATACAATATTTGTTTTTCTCTTTCAGACTTACTTCACTCTGTATGACAGTCTCTAGATCCATCAACTTCTCTACAAATGACCCAGTTTCATTCCTTTTTTTGGCTGAGTAATATTCCATTTTATATATGTACCACATCTTTATCCATTCGTCTGTCTGTGGGCATTTAGGTTGCTTCCATTACCTGGCTATTGTAAATAGTGCTGCAATGAACATTGTGGTGAATGTGTCTTTGTGATTTATGGTTTTCTCTGGGTATATGCCCAGAAGTGGGATTGCTGGATCCTATGGTAATTCTCTTTTTAGTTTTTTAAAGGAACCTCCATACTGTTCTCCATAGTGACTGTATCAATTTACATTCCCACCAATAGCGGAAGAGGGTTCCTTTTGTCCACACCCTCCCCAGAATTTGTTGTTTGTAGATTATCTGATGAGGCCGATTCTCACAGGTGTGAGGTCTTACCTCATTGTAGTTTTGATTTGCATTTCTCTAATAATTAGTGATGTTGAGCAGCTTTTCATGTGCGTCTTGGCCATCTCTGTGTCTTCTTTGAAGAAACGTCTCTTTAGATCTTCTGCCCATTTTTGTATTGGGTTGTTTGTTTTATTAATATTAAGCTGCATGAGCTGTTTATATATATTGGAGATTAAACCTTTGTCCATTGATTCGTTTGTGAACGTTTTCGCCCATTCTGAGGGTTGCCTTTTTCCATTCCCGTTTTTTTAACAAAGAAAGAAAGCAAGCAAAAGAAGCAGAACACGAATGTGCGTGAAATATGCCTCTTGAAACTGTCGTTTTGAAATATGGACGTCTTTTGAATTTTTTGGTCGATATATGACCCCAGGATATGTTTTCAGGGCAGGTGTCATTTACAGGCCTGTAATGATTTGGAATATCCACTGACCATTAGCGCTGGGATTAAAGCTGCTGTTGTGTGAAACGGCCACAAGGTGGCAGCAGTTCTCCCTTACCAAATCTGGTTACTAGGGCAGCAGAGCCTCAATGGAAGTCGCGTTCTAGATTGGAATGTAGAACGGAATGTGCCAGGAGAAAGCCCCTCAAGTTTGTCTCACTACTTCTTGTTCGTGTTTTTAATTTAATTTTTTATTTTTTATTACAGCAAGTTTGAGTACAACGTTTAGCTTGTTGTAGGTGTGCAAGAGGTGGTTCTTTTACACATATACATATGTCTGTTCTTCCTGGGATCCTTTTCCCATGTACGTTATGACAGAATGTTGAGTAGTCTTCTCTTGGTACTCCGTAGGTCTTTGGTGATTCTATACGTCTACTGTGTGTGTATATGTCTGTTAACCCCAATATCATAATGAATTCAATCCTCACAACTTTCCTTTGGTGAACCATAAGTTTGTTTAATAAATCTGTGATTGCCCTTCTCCGTGGAAATATCTGCCCTGGTATCAATTTATAGGTAACACCTATAAGTGATATGATATGATATGTGTCTTTCACTTTCTGACTTACTCCAAGTCACGTGATTACCTCGAGACTCATCTACGGTGCTGCACATGGCATTGTGTCCTTTTTTTCCTTGGCGAATATTCTGTCTTAGCGAGGTCCATTTTCTACAATGTGATTCCCCGAGGGCTGAGGATTAGCTGACCTGGGCAGCCTGACCCTGCCGGCAAGCCCTCCCCAGGTGTGCCTGGGTTGAGGTCAATATAAACAGCACTCCAGGCAGCAATAGCCCCTGCAGCTGTGCTTGACTCCATATTCTCTGCCCCGTCAGCAGTCTCGGGGCTGTGCTGGTGGGAGGGTGTGATGGTCCACGGCTTTGTGGGGGGCCCGGTGTGAGTGGGGCTCTGCTGGACTTTCGGCAGGAGTTGCCAGGCTGCCACCTGTAAAGAAGAGGATGTGTCACCCATAACTTCCACTGGAATATCTCTCCGGGCTGAGGTGAGGAAGGAAAAAAAGGAGTGGGGGCCGGGACAGGAGGGGTATCTCAGGCAGGGCAATGGAAATCTTCCAGAAGAGCGCCCGTGGCCAGGACCATCCTGGCTGACCTGCAGGCACCAAGTTGGCCTGCGTGCTGTCGCTGGTGTGGCTCCACGGCCCTTCCTCTAGGCTTTCAAGCCCTTGTACATATTCAGGTGTTTCACCTGGGAAGGGTGGGAAGAGTTCAGCAGCAGCTGGCCTGGGACTCAGCTCACGTTTACTCACAGAGGCCTCGGCAGGGTCCCCCAGCTTTGCAATAAGGACGCTCCTTGCGTGGGTGGGCGGGGCTGCTGGCTGTATGGGAGATGATTCCCCACCTCTGACCAATTTCCGAATTGTTTACCACTGGAGCAAGTGCCTTGGTAGTGTTTTCCTCTGTATAAATGTTAGGTTCAGTTTTTTTTTTCTTTTTTGGTTCAAGTTAGATTTTATTCCTCTTTTATGTATTTATGGATATAAGCATGGAAATAATTCATTCTTATAAATACATCAGTGTGAATGGAAGAACTTTTTTTCTGTTTTATTTTTACATTTTATTTTTAAAAATTTTGAAATTTAATTTAATTTATTTTTTTATACAGAAGGTTATTATTAGTTATCTATTTTATGCATATACATGAATACAGGTCAATCCCAATCTCCCAACTCATCCCACCACCACCACCCCATGGCTTCCCCCACTTTGTGTCCATACGTTTGTTCTCTACCTCTGTGTCTCTATTTCTGCCCTACAAACCAGTTCATCTGTACCATTTTTCTAGGTTCCACATATAGGCATTAATATACAATATTTGTTTTTCTCTTTCTGACTTACTTCACTCTGTATGACAGTCTCTAGATCCATCAACTTCTCTACAAATGACCCAGTTTCATTCCTTTTTTTGGCTGAGTAATATTCCATTTTATATATGTACCACATCTTTATCCATTCGTCTGTCTCTGGGCATTTAGGTTGCTTCCATTACCTGGCTATTGTAAATAGTGCTGCAATGAACATTGTGGTGAATGTGTCTTTGTGATTTATGGTTTTCTCTGGGTATATGCCCAGAAGTGGGATTGCTGGATCCTATGGTAATTCTCTTTTTATTTTTATAAAAGAACCTCCATAGTGTTCTCCATAGTGACTGTATCAATTTACATTCCCACCAATAGCGGAAGAGGGTTCCTTTTGTCCACACCCTCCCCAGAATTTGTTGTTTGTTGATTATCTGATGATGCCGATTCTCACAGGTGTGAGGTCTTACCTCATTGTAGTTTTGATTTGCATTTCTCTAATAATTAGTGATGTTGAGCAGCTTTTCATGTGCGTCTTGGCCATCTCTGTGTCTTCTTTGAAGAAACGTCTCTTTAGATCTTCTGCCCATTTTTGTATTGGGTTGTTTGTTTTATTAATATTAAGCTGCATGAGCTCTTTATATATATTGGAGATTAAACCTTTGTCCATTGATTCCTTTGTGAACGTTTTCGCCCATTCTGAGGGTTGCCTTTTTCCTTTCCCGTTTTTTTAACAAAGAAAGAAAGCAAGCAAAAGAAGCAGAACACTAATGTGCGTGAAATATGCCTCTTGAAACTGTCGTTTTGAAATATGGACGTCTTTTGAATTTTTTGGTCGATATATGACCCCAGGATATGTTTTCAGGGCAGGTGTCATTTACAGGCCTGTAATGATTTGGAATATCCACTGACCATTAGCGCTGGGATTAAAGCTGCTGTTGTGTGAAACGGCCACAAGGTGGCAGCAGTTCTCCCTTACCAAATCTGGTTACTAGGGCAGCAGAGTCTCAATGGAAGTCGCGTTCTAGATTGGAATGTAGAACGGAATGTGCCAGGAGAAAGCCCCTCAAGTTTGTCTCACTACTTCTTGTTCTTGTTTTTAATTTAATTTTTTATTTTTTATTACAGCAAGTTTGAGTACAACGTTTAGCTTGTTGTAGGTGTTCAAGAGGTGGTTCTTTTACACATATATATATGTCTGTTCTTCCTGGGATCCTTTTCCCATGTACGTTATGACAGAATGTTGAGTAGTCTTCTCTTGGTACTCCGTAGGTCTTTGGTGATTCTATACGTCTACTGTGTTTGTATATGTCTGTTAACCCCAATATCGTAATGAATTCAATCCTCACACCTTTCCTTTGGTGAACCATAAGTTTGTTTAATGAATCTGTGATTGCCCTTCTCCGTGGAAATATCTGCCCTGGTATCAATTTATAGGTAACACCTATAAGTGATATGATATGATATGTGTCTTTCACTTTCTGACTTACTCCAAGTCACGTGATTACCTCGAGACTCATCTACGGTGCTGCAAATGGCATTGTGTCCTTTTTTTCCTTGGCGAATATTCTGTCTTAGCGAGGTCCATTTTCTGCAATGTGATTCCCCGAGGGCTGAGGATTAGCTGACCTGGGCAGCCTGACCCTGCCGGCAAGCCCTCCCCAGGTGTGCCTTGGTTGAGGTCAATATAAACAGCACTCCAGGCAGCAATAGCCCCTGCAGCTGTGCCTGACTGCATATTCTCTGCCCCGTCAGCAGTCTCGGGGCTGTGCTGGTGGGAGGGTGTGAGGGTCCACGGCTTTGTGGGGGGCCCGGTGTGAGTGGGGCTCTGCTGGACTTTCGGCAGGAGTTGCCAGGCTGCCACCTGTAAAAAAGAGGATGTGTCACCCATAACTTCCACTGGAATATCTCTCCGGGCTGAGGTGAGGAAGGAAACAAAGGAGTGGGGGACGGGACAGGAGGGGTATCTCAGGCAGGGCAATGGAAAGCTTCCAGAAGAGCGCCCGTGGCCAGGACCATCCTGGCTGACCTGCAGGCACCAAGTTGGCCTGCGTGCTGTCGCTGGTGTGGCTCCACGGCCCTTCCTCTAGGCTTTCAAGCCCTTGTACATATTCAGGTGTTTCACCTGGGAAGGGTGGGAAGAGTTCAGCAGCAGCTGGCCGGGGGCTCAGCTCACGTTTACTCACAGAGGCCTCGGCACAGTCCCCCAGCTTTGCAATAAGGACGCTCCTTGCGTGGGCGGGCGGGGCTGCTGGCTGTATGGGAGATGATTCCCCACCTCTGACCAATTTCAGAATTGTTTACCACTGGAGCAAGTGCCTTGGTAGTGTTTTCCTCTTTATAAATGTTAGGTTCAGTTTTTTTTTTCTTTTTTGGTTCAGGTTAGATTTTATTCCTCTTTTATGTATTTATGGATATAAGCATGGAAATAATTCATTCTTATAAATACATCAGTGTGAATGGAAGAACTTTTTTCTGTTTTATTTTTACATTTTATTTTTAAAAATTTTGAAATTTAATTTAATTTATTTTTTTATACAGTAGGTTATTATTAGTTATCTATTTTATGCATATACATGTATACAGGTCAATCCCAATCTCCCAACTCATCCCACCACCACAACCCCATGGCTTCCCCCACTTTGTGTCCATACGTTTGTTCTCTACCTCTGTGTCTCTATTTCTGCCCAGCAAACCAGTTCATCCGTACTATTTTTCAAGGTTCCACATATAGGCATTAATATACAATATTTGTTTTTCTCTTTCTGACTTACTTCACTCTGTATGACAGTCTCTAAATCCATCAACTTCTCTACAAATGACTCAGTTTCATTCTTTTTTTGGCTGAGTAATATTCCATTTTATATATGTACCACATCTTTATCCATTCGTCTGTCTGTGGGCATTTAGGTTGCTTCCATTACCTGGCTATTGTAAATAGTGCTGCAATGAACATTGTGGTGAATGTGTCTTTGTGATTTATGGTTTTCTCTGGGTATATGTCCAGAAGTGGGATTGCTGGATCCTATGGTAATTCTCTTTTTAGTTTTTGAAAGGAACCTCCATACTGTTCTCCATAGTGACTGTATCAATTTACATTCCCACCAATAGCGGAAGAGGGTTCCTTTTGTCCACACCGTCCCCAGAATTTGTTGTTTGTAGATTATCTGATGATGCCGATTCTCACAGGTGTGAGGTCTTACCTCATTGTAGTTTTGATTTGCATTTCTCTAATAATTAGTGATGTTGAGCAGCTTTTCATGTGCGTCTTGGCCATCTCTGTATCTTCTTTGAGGAAACGTCTCTTTAGATCTTCTGCCCATTTTTGTATTGGGTTGTTTGTTTTATTAATATTAAGCTGCATGAGCTGTTTATATATATTGGAGATTAAACCTTTGTCCATTGATTCGTTTGTGAATCTTTTCGCCCATTCTGAGGTTTGCCTTTTTCCATTCCCGTTTTTTTAACAAAGAAAGAAAGCAAGAAAAAGAAGCAGAACACTAATGTGCCTGAAATATGCCTCTTGAAACTGTCGTTTTGAAATATGGACGTCTTTTGAATTTTTTGGTCGATATATGACCCCAGGATATGTTTTCAGGGCAGGTGTCATTTACAGGCCTGTAATGATTTGGAATATCCACTGACCATTAGCGCTGGGATTAAAGCTGCTGTTGTGTGAAACGGCCACAAGGTGGCAGCAGTTCTCCCTTACCAAATCTGGTTACTAGGGCAGCAGGGCCTCAATGGAAGTCGCGTTCTAGATTGGAATGTAGAACGGAATGTGCCAGGAGAAAGCCCCTCAAGTTTGTCTCACTACTTCTTGTTAGTGTTTTTAATTTAATTTTCTATTTTTTATTACAGCAAGTTTGAGTACAATGTTTAGCTTGTTGTAGGTGTGCAAGAGGTGGTTCTTTTACACATATACATATGTCTGTTCTTCCTGGGATCCTTTTCCCATGTACGTTATGACAGAATGTTGAGTAGTCTTCTCTTGGTACTCCGTAGGTCTTTGGTGATTCTATACGTCTACTGTGTTTGTATATGTCTGTTAACCCCAATATCGTAATGAATTCAATCCTCACACCTTTCCTTTGGTGAACCATAAGTTTGTTTAATGAATCTGTGATTGCCCTTCTCCGTGGAAATATCTGCCCTGGTATCAATTTATAGGTAACACCTATAAGTGATATGATATGATATGTGTCTTTCACTTTCTGACTTACTCCAAGTCACGTGATTACCTCGAGACTCATCTACGGTGCTGCAAATGGCATTGTGTCCTTTTTTTCCTTGGCGAATATTCTGTCTTAGTGAGGTCCATTTTCTGCAATGTGATTCCCCGAGGGCTGAGGATTAGCTGACCTGGGCAGCCTGACCATGCCGGCAAGCCCTCCCCAGGTGTGCCTGGGTTGAGGTCAATATAAACAGCACTCCAGGCAGCAATAGCCCCTGCAGCTGTGCCTGACTCCATATTCTCTGCCCCGTCAGCAGTCTCGGGGCTGTGCTGGTGGGAGGGTGTGAGGGTCCACGGCTTTTTGGGGGGCACGGTGTGAGTGGGGCTCTGCTGGACTTTCGGCAGGAGTTGCCAGGCTGCCACCTGTAAAGAAGAGGATGTGTCACCCATAACTTCCACTGGAATATCTCTCCGGGCTGAGGTGAGGAAGGAAAAATAGGAGTGGGGGCCGGGACAGGAGGGGTATCTCAGGCAGGGCAATGGAAAGCTTCCAGAAGAGCGCCCGTGGCCAGGACCATCCTGGCTGACCTGCAGGCACCAAGTTGGCCTGCGTGCTGTCGCTGGTGTGGCTCCACGGCGCTTCCTCTAGGCTTTCAAGCCCTTGTACATGTTCAGGTGTTTCACCTGGGAAGGGTGGGAAGAGTTCAGCAGCAGCTGGCCTGGGGCTCAGCTCACGTTTCCTCACAGAGGCCTCGGCACGGTCCCCCAGCTTTGCAATAAGGACGCTCCTTGCGTGGGCGGGCGGGGCTGCTGGCTGTATGGGAGATGATTCCCCACCTCTGACCAATTTCAGAATTGTTTACCACTGGAGCAAGTGCCTTGGTAGTGTTTTCCTCTGTATAAATGTTAGGTTCAGTTTTTTTTCTTTTTTGGTTCAAGTTAGATTTTATTCCTCTTTTATGTATTTATGGATATAAGCATGGAA
Source organism: Mesoplodon bidens (assembly GCF_964165515.1). Lineage (NCBI taxonomy): Eukaryota > Metazoa > Chordata > Mammalia > Artiodactyla > Ziphiidae > Mesoplodon > Mesoplodon bidens. The sequence continues at coordinate 247,605 of NW_027672225.1, forward strand.
ATAATTCATTCTTATAAATACATCAGTGTGAATGGAAGAACTTTTTTTCTGTTTTATTTTTACATTTTATTTTTAAAAATTTTGAAATTTAATTTAATTTATTTTTTTAGACAGTAGGTTATTATTAGTTATCTATTATATGCATATACATGTATACAGGTCAATCCCAATCTCCCAACTCATCCCACCACCAACACCCCATGGCTTCCCCCACTTTGTGTCCATACGTTTGTTCTCTACCTCTGTGTCTCTATTTCTGCCCTACAAACCAGTTCATCTGTACCATTTTTCTAGGTTCCACATATAGGCATTAATATACAATATTTGTTTTTCTCTTTCTGACTTACTTCACTCTGTATGACAGTCTCTAGATCCATCAACTTCTCTACAAATGACCCAGTTTCATTCCTTTTTTTGGCTGAGTAATATTCCATTTTATATATGTACCACATCTTTATCCATTCGTCTGTCTCTGGGCATTTAGGTTGCTTCCATTACCTGGCTATTGTAAATAGTGCTGCAATGAACATTGTGGTGAATGTGTCTTTGTGATTTATGGTTTTCTCTGGGTATATGCCCAGAAGTGGGATTGCTGGATCCTATGGTAATTCTCTTTTTATTTTTATAAAGGAACCTCCATACTGTTCTCCATAGTGACTGTATCAATTTACATTCCCACCAATAGCGGAAGAGGGTTCCTTTTGTCCACACCCTCCCCAGAATTTGTTGTTTGTTGATTATCTGATGATGCCGATTCTCACAGGTGTGAGGTCTTACCTCATTGTACTTTTGATTTGCATTTCTCTAATAATTAGTGATGTTGAGCAGATTTTCATGTGCGTCTTGGCCATCTCTGTGTCTTCTTTGAAGAAACGTCTCTTTAGATCTTCTGCCCATTTTTGTATTGGGTTGTTTGTTTTATTAATATTAAGCTGCATGAGCTCTTTATATATATTGGAGATTAAACCTTTGTCCATTGATTCGTTTGTGAACGTTTTCGCCCATTCTGAGGGTTGCCTTTTTCCATTCCCGTTTTTTTAACAAAGAAAGAAAGCAAGCAAAAGAAGCAGAACACTAATGTGCGTGAAATATGCCTCTTGAAACTGTCGTTTTGAAATATGGACGTCTTTTGAATTTTTTGGTCGATATATGACCCCAGGATATGTTTTCAGGGCAGGTGTCATTTACAGGCCTGTAATGATTTGGAATATCCACTGACCATTAGCGCTGGGATTAAAGCTGCTGTTGTGTGAAACGGCCACAAGGTGGCAGCAGTTCTCCCTTACCAAATCTGGTTACTAGGGCAGCAGAGCCTCAATGGAAGTCGCGTTCTAGATTGGAATGTAGAACGGAATGTGCCAGGAGAAAGCCCCTCAAGTTTGTCTCACTACTTCTTGTTCGTGTTTTTAATTTAATTTTTTATTTTTTATTACAGCAAGTTTGAGTACAACGTTTAGCTTGTTGTAGGTGTTCAAGAGGTGGTTCTTTTACACATATATATATGTCTGTTCTTCCTGGGATCCTTTTCCCATGTACGTTATGACAGAATGTTGAGTAGTCTTCTCTTGGTACTCCGTAGGTCTTTGGTGATTCTATACGTCTACTGTGTTTGTATATGTCTGTTAACCCCAATATCGTAATGAATTCAATCCTCACACCTTTCCTTTGGTGAACCATAAGTTTGTTTAATGAATCTGTGATTGCCCTTCTCCGTGGAAATATCTGCCCTGGTATCAATTTATAGGTAACACCTATAAGTGATATGATATGATATGTGTCTTTCACTTTCTGACTTACTCCAAGTCACGTGATTACCTCGAGACTCATCTACGGTGCTGCAAATGGCATTGTGTCCTTTTTTTCCTTGGCGAATATTCTGTCTTAGTGAGGTCCATTTTCTGCAATGTGATTCCCCGAGGGCTGAGGATTAGCTGACCTGGGCAGCCTGACCCTGCCGGCAAGCCCTCCCCAGGTGTGCCTGGGTTGAGGTCAATATAAACAGCACTCCAGGCAGCAATAGCCCCTGCAGCTGTGCCTGACTCCATATTCTCTGCCCCGTCAGCAGTCTCGGGGCTGTGCTGGTGGGAGGGTGTGAGGGTCCACGGCTTTGTGGGGGGCCCGGTGTGAGTGGGGCTCTGCTGGACTTTCGGCAGGAGTTGCCAGGCTGCCACCTGTAAAGAAGAGGATGTGTCACCCATAACTTCCACTGGAATATCTCTCCGGGCTGAGGTGAGGAAGGAAACAAAGGAGTGGGGGACGGGACAGGAGGGGTATCTCAGGCAGGGCAATGGAAAGCGTCCAGAAGAGCGCCCGTGGCCAGGACCATCCTGGCTGACCTGCAGGCACCAAGTTGGCCTGCGTGCTGTCGCTGGTGTGGCTCCACGGCCCTTCCTCTA